>NW_025753749.1:0-10171 GCF_021184085.1 Oncorhynchus gorbuscha | reverse complement strand
ATGATTAAGGTAATTAGAATGCATTAGTGAAACTGTTAAAAACAATAGTTTATGGCATATTAAATACACTGCTCAAAAATAAAGGGAACACTTAAACAACACAATGTAACTCAAGTCAATCACACTTCTGTGACTTCAAACTGTCCACTTAGGAAGCAACACTGATTGACAATACATTTCACATGCTGTTGTGCAAATGGAATAGACAACAGGTGGATATTATAGGCAATTAGCAAGACACCCCAATAAAGGAGTGGTTCTGCGAGGTGGTGACTACAGACCACTTCTCAGTTCCTATGCTTCCTGGCTGATGTTTGGTCACTTTTGAATGCTGCCGGTGCTTTCACTCTAGTCGTAGCATGAGACGGAGTCTTCAACCCACACAAGTGGCTCAGGTAGTGCAGCTCATCCAGGATTTCACATCAATGCAAGCTGTGGCAAGAAGGTTTGCTGTGTCTGTCAACGTAGTGTCCAGAGCATGGAGGCGCTACCAGGAGACAGGCCAGTACATCAGGAGACGTGGAGGAGGCCGTAGGGCAACATCCCAGCAGCAGGACCGCTACCTCCGCCTTTGTGCAAGGAGGGAGCAGGAGAAGCACTGCCAGAGCCCTGCAAATGACCCCACAGCAGGCCACAAATGTGCATGTGTCTGCTCAAATGGTCAGAAACAGACTCCATGAGGGTGGTATGAGGGCCCGACGTCCACAGGTGGGGGTTGTGCTTACAGCCCAACACCGTACAGGACGTCTGGCATTTGCCAGAGAACACCAAGATTGGCAAATTCACCACTGGTGTCATGTTTTGTCATTTATTATCTTGTCTTGTCCCTGTGCTTCCCATTCTATTCGTTTCCCTCTGCTGGTCTTATTAGGTTCTTTCCCTTTTTCTATCCCTCTCTCTCCCCCTCCCTCTCTCACTCTCTCGCTCTCTCTTCTCTCTATCGTTCCGTTCCTGCTCCCAGCTGTTCCTATTCCCCTAATCAATCATTTAGTCTTCCCACACCTGTTCCGATCCTTTCCCTGATTAGAGTCCCTATTTCTTCCTTTGTGTTCCGTTCTGTCCTGTCGGGTTCCTTGTCTAGAATTCACCGTGCTGTGTTTGTGTATCGCCCTGTCGTGTCGTGTTTTCCTCAGATGCTGCGTGGTGAGCAGGTGACTGAGTCTGTCTGGTTCAAGTGCCTTCCCGAGGCAACCTGCTGTTCACCTGCTGTTCAAGATCAGTCTCCAGTTTGTCTCGTCATTTTAAGTGAAAGTTGTGTTTTTTGTTTGTATTTACTTTTACTGGATTAAAAGACTCTGTTTCGCCAAGTCGCTTTTGGGTCCTCTTTCACCTGCATGACAGAAGGAACTGACCAAGCGAATGGACCCAGCGACTTCAGGCGCTCGTTACACTGCCGTCGAGATCAAGGAGCCATGCTCGGCAGACACGAGCAGGAATTGTCTGCTGCTCGCCATGCCGTGGAGAACCTGGCTCAGGTCTCCGACCTCTCTGGACAGTTCCAGAGTCTACGTCTCGTGCCTGTTACTTCCTGGCCTGCCGAGCCCAGAACCTAGGTTAATAACCCACCTTGCTACTCCGGGCAGCCCACTGAGTGCCGCTCCTTTCTCACGCAGTGTGGATTGTGTTCTCTCTCCAACCCAACACATACTCTAGAGAGAGAGCTCGGGTTGCTTACGTCATTTCACTCCTTACTGGCCGGGCTCGAGAATGGGGCACAGCTATCTGGGAGGCAAGGGCTGATTGCTCTAACAAGTTCCAGAACTTTAAAGGAGATGATTCGGGTTTTGACCGTTCAGTTTTTGGTAGGGAGGCTTCTAGGGCCCTGGGCTTCCTTATGCCAAGGTGAACGGTCCATAACGGATTATTCTATTGAGTTTCGCACTCTTGCCTCTAGTGAGTGGAACGAGCCGGCGCTGCTCGCTCGTTTTCTGGAGGGACTCACGCAGTGGTTAAGGATGGATCTCTCCCGGGAGGTTCCTTCAGATGTGGACTCTTTGATTGCTCTCGCCATCCGGCATAGAACGACGGGTAGATCTTCGTCACGGGCTCGTGGAAGAGAGCTCGCATCAACGGTGTTTCCCTGCTCCGCATCGCAACCATCTCCCTCCTCTGGCTCAGAGTCTGAGCCCATGCAGCTGGGAGGGATTCGCATCTCGACTAAGGAGAGGGAACGGAGGATCACCAACCGCCTGTGCCTCTATTGCGGAGTTGCTGGACATTTGTTAATCATGTCCAGTAAAGCCCAGAGCTCATCTGTAAGCGGAGGCTACAGGTGAGGCGCAACTACTCAAGTCTCTCCATCAAGATCCTGTACTACTTTGTCGGTCCATCTACGCTGGACCGGTTCCGGGTGCTAAGCATGTAGTGCCTTGATAGACTCTGGGGCTGAGGGTTGTTTCATGGACGAAGCATGAGTTCGAAACATGACATTCCTTTCCAGAGAGTTAGAAAGCCTACGCCCATGTTAAGCCTTAGATGGTAGTCATCTTCCCAGTATCAGATTTGAGACACTACCTTTAACCCTCACAGTATCTCGGTAACCACAGTGAGACTATTTCTTTTTGGTTTTTCGTTCACCGTTTACACCTGTTGTTTTGGGTCATCCCTGGCTAGTATGTCATAATCCTTCTATTAATTGGTCTAGTAATTCTATCCTATCCTGGAACGTTTCTTGTCATGTGAAGTGTTTAATGTCTGCCATCCCTCCCGTTTCTTCTGTCCCTACTTCTCAGGAGGAACCTGGCGATTTGACAGGAGTGCCGAGGAATATCATGATCTGCGCACGGTCTTCAGTCGGTCCCGAGCCAACTCCTTCCTCCTCACCGGTGGTATGATTGTAGTATTGATCTCCTTCCGGGGACCACTCCTCCTCGGGGTAGACTATACTCTCTGTCGGCTCCCCGGAACGTAAGGCTCTCGAGGATTATTTGTCTGTGTCTTTGACGCCGGTACCATAGTGCCTTCTTCCTCTCCGGCCGGGCGGGGGTTCTTTTGTTAAGAAGAAGACGGTACTCTGCGCCCTGCGTGATTATCGAGGCTGAATGACATAACGGTTAAGAATCGTTATCCGTTCCCTTATGTCATCAGCCTTCGAGATTCTGCAGGAGCCAGGTGCTTTACTAAGTTGGACCTTCGTAACGCTTACCATCTCGTGCGCATCAGAGAGGGGGACGAGTGGAAAACGGCGTTTAACACTCCGTTAGGCATTTTGAGTACCGGGTTCTGCCGTTTGGTCACGCCAATGCGCCAGCTGTTTTTCAGGCATTAGTTAATGATGTTCTGAGAGACATGCTGAACATCTTTGTTTTTGTCTATCTTGACGATATCCTGATTTTTTCTCCGTCACTCGAGATTCATGTTCAGCACGTTAGACGTGTTCTACAGCGCCTTTTAGAGGAATTGTCTCTACGTAAAGTCTGAAGTGCTCTTTTCATGTCTCCTCCGTTACTTTTCTCGGTTCCGTTATTTCCTTGGAAGGCATTCAGATGGATTCCGCTAAGGTCCAAGCTGTCAGTGATTGGGCCTGTTCAAGGTCACGTGTCGAGTTGCAGCGCTTTTTAGGTTTTTCGCTAATTTCTATCGGCGTTTCATCTAATTTCGGTCAAGTTGCTGCCCCTCTCACAGCTCTTACTTCTGTCAAGACGTGTTTTAAGTGGTCGGTTCCGCCTAGGGAGCTTTTGATCTTCTAAAAGAACGTTTTACGTCCGCTCTATCCTCTCGTTACTCTGACGTCACTAGACAATTCGTATCGAGTTGACGCTTCAGAGGTAGGCGTAGAGCCATTCTATCCAAGCGCTTCCAGTCTGACGATAAGGTTCATCCTTGCGCTTATTTTTCTCATCGCCTGTCGCCATCTGAGCGCAACTATGATGTGGGTAAATCGTGGAACTGCCTCGCCATCCGCTAGCCCTAGGCGAATGGCGACAGTGGTTGGAGGGGGCGACGTTCCTTTTTGTCGTTTTGGACAGACCATAAGAACCTTGAGTACATCCGTTCTGCCAAACGACTTAATGCCCGTCAAGCTCGTTGGGCGTTTGTTTTTCGCTCGTTTACCGAGTTTGTGATTTCTTACCGTCCGGTAGCAAGAACACCAAGCCTGATGCCTTATCCCGTCTGTTTAGTTCTTCTGTGGCTTCTACTGATCCCGAGGGGATTCTTCCTTATGGGCGTGTTGTCGGGTTAACAGTCTGGGGAATTGAAAGACAGGTTAAGCAAGCACTCACGCACACTGCGCGCCGCGCGCTTGTCCTAGTAACCTCCTTTTCGTTCCTGTTTCCACTCGTCTGGCTGTTCTTCAGTGGGCTCACTCTGCCAAGTTAGCTGGTCATCCCGGTGTTCGAGGCACTCTTGCGTCTATTCGCCAGCGCCGGTGGCCGACTCAGGAGCGTGACACGCGCCGCTTCGTGGCTGCTTGTTCGGACTGCGCGCAGACTAAGTCGGGTAACTCTCCTCCTGCCGGTCGTCTCAGACCGCTCCCATTCCTTCTCGACCATGGTCTCACATCGCCCTAGACTTCATTTACCGGTCTGCCTTTGTCTGCGGGGAAGACTGTGATTCTTACGGTTGTCGATAGGTTCTCTAAGGCGGCACATTTCATTCCCCTCGCTAAACTTCCTTCCGCTAAGGAGACGGCACAAATCATTATCGAGAATGTATTCAGAATTCATGGCCTCCCGTTAGACGCCCGTTTCAGACAGAGGCCCGCAATTCACGTCACAGTTTGGAGGGAGTTCTGTCGTTTGATTGAAGCGTCCGTCAGTCTCTTCCGGGTTTCATCCCCAGTCTAACGTCAAGCAGAGAGGGCCAATCAGACGATTGGTCGCATACTACGCAGCCTTTCTTTCAGAAACCCTCGTCTTGGGCAGAACAGCTCCCTGGGCAGAATACGCTCACAATTCGCTTCCTTCGTCTGCTACCGGGTTATCTCCGTTTCAGAGTAGTCTGGGTTACCAGCCTCCTCTGTTCATCCCAGCTTGCCGAGTCAGCGTTCCCTCCGCCAGCGTTTGTCCAACGTTGTGAGCGCACCTGGAGGAGGGTGAGGTCTGCACTTTGCCGTTACAGGGCACAGACTGTGAGCCGCCAATAAACGCAGGATTAAGAGTCCAAGGTATTGTTGCGGCCAGAGAGTGTGGCTTTCCACTCGCAACCTTCCTCTTACGACAGCTTCTCGTAAGTTGGTCCGCGGCTGGTCCGTTCCGTGTCTCCCAGGTCGTCAATCCTGTCGCTGTGCGACTGCTTCTTCCGCGACATCTTCGTCGCGTCCATCCTGTCTTCCATGTCTCCTGTGTTAAGCCCTTTCTTCGCACCCCGTTCGTCTTCCCTCCCCCCCCTCCCGTCCTTGTCGAGAGCGCACCTATTTACAAGGTACATAAGATCATGGACATGCGTTCTCGGGACGGTCACTAATACTTATAGTGGATTGGGAGGGTTACGGTCCTGAGGAGAGGAGTTGGGTTCCGTCTCGGGACGTGCAAGGACCGTTCACTCATTGATGATTTCCTCCGTTGCCGCCAGGATTCCTCCTCGAGTGCGCCAGGAGGCACTCGGTGAGTGGGGGGTACTGTCATGTTTTGTCATTTATTATCTTGTCTTGTCCCTGTGCTTCCCATTCTATTCGTTTCCCTCTGCTGGTCTTATTAGGTTCTTTCCCTTTTTCTATCCCTCTCTCTCCCCCTCCCTCTCTCACTCTCTCGCTCTCTCTTCTCTCTATCGTTCCGTTCCTGCTCCCAGCTGTTCCTATTCCCCTAATCAATCATTTAGTCTTCCACACCTGTTCCCGATCCTTTCCCTGATTAGAGTCCTTCCTATTTCTTCCTTTGTGTTCCGTTCCTGTCCTGTCGGTTCCTTGTCTAGAATTCACCGTGCTGTGTTTGTGTATCGCCCTGTCGTGTCGTGTTTTCCTCAGATGCTGCGTGGTGAGCAGGTGACTGAGTCTGTCTGGTTCAAGTGCCTTCCCGAGGCAACCTGCTGTTCACCTGCTGTTCAAGATCGAGTCTCCAGTTTGTCCTCGTCATTTCGAGTGAAAGTTGTGTTTTTGTTTGTATTTACTTTACTGGATTAAAGACTCTGTTTTCGCCAAGTCGCTTTTGGGTCCTCTTTCACCTGCATGACAGAAGGAACCGACCAAGGAATGGACCCAGCGACTTCAGACGCTCGTTACACTGCCGTCGAGATCCAAGGAGCCATGCTCGGCAGACACGAGCAGGAATTGTCTGCTGCTCGCCATGCCGTGGAGAACCTGGCCGCTCAGGTCTCCGACCTCTCTGGACAGTTCCAGAGTCTACGTCTCGTGCCACCTGTTACTTCCTGGCCTGCCGAGCCTCAGAACCTAGGGTTAATAACCCACCTTGCTACTCCGGGGCAGCCCACTGAGTGCCGCTCCTTTCTCACGCAGTGTGAGATTGTGTTCTCTCTCCAACCCAACACATACTCTAGAGAGAGCTCGGGTTGCTTACGTCATTTCACTCCTTACTGGCCGGGCTCGAGAATGGGGCACAGCTATCTGGGAGGCAAGGGCTGATTGCTCTAACAAGTTCCAGAACTTTAAAGAGGAGATGATTCGGGTTTTTGACCGTTCAGTTTTTGGTAGGGAGGCTTCTAGGGCCCTGGCTTCCTTATGCCAAGGTGAACGGTCCATAACGGATTATTCTATTGAGTTTCGCACTCTTGCTGCCTCTAGTGAGTGGAACGAGCCGGGCGCTGCTCGCTCGTTTTCTGGAGGGACTCCACGCAGTGGTTAAGGATGAGATTCTCTCCCGGGAGGTTCCTTCAGATGTGGACTCTTTGATTGCTCTCGCCATCCGCATAGAACGACGGGTAGATCTTCGTCACCGGGCTCGTGGAAGAGAGCTCGCATCAACGGTGTTTCCTGCTCCGCATCGCAACCATCTCCTCCTCTGGCTCAGAGTCTGAGCCCATGCAGCTGGGAGGGATTCGCATCTCGACTAAGGAGAGGAACGGAGGATCTCCAACCGCCTGTGCCTCTATTGCGGAGTTGCTGGACATTTTGTTAATTCATGTCCAGTAAAAGCCAGAGCTCATCTGTAGCGGAGGGCTACAGGTGAGCGCAACTACTCAAGTCTCTCCATCAAGATCCTGTACTACTTTGTCGGTCCATCTACGCTGGACCGGTTCGTGCTACATGTAGTGCCTTGATAGACTCTGGGGCTGAGGGTTGTTTCATGGACGAAGCATGGGTTCGGAAACATGACATTCCTTTCAGAGAGTTAGAGAAGCCTACGCCCATGTTCGCCTTAGATGGTAGTCATCTTCCCAGTATCAGATTTGAGACACTACCTTTAACCCTCACAGTATCTGGTAACCACAGTGAGACTATTTCTTTTTTGTTTTTCGTTCACCGTTTACACCTGTTGTTTTGGGTCATCCCTGGCTAGTATGTCATAATCCTTCTATTAATTGGTCTAGTAATTCTATCCTATCCTGGAACGTTTCTTGTCATGTGAAGTGTTTAATGTCTGCCATCCCTCCCGTTTCTTCTGTCCCTACTTCTCAGGAGGAACCTGGCGATTTGACAGGAGTGCCGGAGGAATATCATGATCTGCGCACGGTCTTCAGTCGGTCCCGAGCCAACTCCCCTTCCTCCTCACCGGTGGTATGATTGTAGTATTGATCTCCTTCCGGGGACCACTCCTCCCTCGGGGTAGACTATACTCTCTGTCGGCTCCCGAACGTAAGGCTCTCGAGGATTATTTGTCTGTGTCTCTTGACGCCGGTACCATAGTGCCTTCTTCCTCTCCGGCCGGGGCGGGGTTCTTTTTGTTAAGAAGAAGGACGGTACTCTGCGCCCCTGCGTGGATTATCGAGGCTGAATGACATAACGGTTAAGAATCGTTATCCGCTTCCCCTTATGTCATCAGCCTTCGAGATTCTGCAGGGAGCCAGGTGCTTTACTAAGTTGGACCTTCGTAACGCTTACCATCTCGTGCGCATCAGAGAGGGGGGACGAGTGGAAAAACGGGCGTTTAACACTCCGTTAGGGCATTTTGAGTACCGGGTTCTGCCGTTTGGTCTCGCCAATGCGCCAGCTGTTTTTCAGGCATTAGTTAATGATGTTCTGAGAGACATGCTGAACATCTTTGTTTTTGTCTATCTTGACGATATCCTGATTTTTTCTCCGTCACTCGAGATTCATGTTCAGCACGTTCGACGTGTTCTACAGCGCCTTTTAGAGAATTGTCTCTACGTAAAGTCTGAGAAGTGCTCTTTTCATGTCTCCTCCGTTACTTTTCTCGGTTCCGTTATTTCCGCTGAAGGCATTCAGATGGATTCCGCTAAGGTCCAAGCTGTCAGTGATTGGCCCGTTCAAGGTCACGTGTCGAGTTGCAGCGCTTTTTAGGTTTCGCTAATTTCTATCGGGCGTTTCATTCGTAATTTCGGTCAAGTTGCTGCCCCTCTCACAGCTCTTACTTCTGTCAAGACGTGTTTTAAGTGGTCCGGTTCCGCCTAGGGAGCTTTTGATCTTCTAAAAGAACGTTTTACGTCCGCTCCTATCCTCGTTACTCCTGACGTCACTAGACAATTCATTGTCGAGGTTGACGCTTCAGAGGTAGGCGTGGGAGCCATTCTATCCCAGCGCTTCCAGTCTGACGATAAGGTTCATCCTTGCGCTTATTTTTCTCATCGCCTGTCGCCATCTGAGCGCAACTATGATGTGGGTAACCGTGAACTGCTCGCCATCCGCTTAGCCCTAGGCGAATGGCGACAGTGGTTGGAGGGGGCGACCGTTCCTTTTGTCGTTTGGACAGACCATAAGAACCTTGAGTACATCCGTTCTGCCAAACGACTTAATGCCCGTCAAGCTCGTTGGGCGTTGTTTTTCGCTCGTTTCGAGTTTGTGATTTCTTACCGTCCGGGTAGCAAGAACACCAAGCCTGATGCCTTATCCCGTGTATTTTGTGTGTTCAGATGGACAAAGTCATGGAACCTTATGACAATCAGATTAAAGAGAAAACGTGTACATTGGTCTAATTCGACCAGATCACAGAAGGAGGGTTAAATTCATCATCCAAATGTCTCTCCAGTGAGGGTGATCAAACCACACAGAGGTCATACAGAGGTCATACAAAACCTTCAAAGAAACGTTTCTCATAATATTAGACTGATTAATGACAAACAGTCAAACATTTCATACATTTCGTATCCCAGGTTTACATTTAGTTTCCAGTATATTTTCTTATCAAAATAATTCACGTGTTAAATTAAAACTTGTAAAATAAAGACTATAGAAAATGCCATGTGTGTGCCCCTTTAAGATACCACGGCACTAACCCATATTCATAACCAGTAAGTTGTGTGTGCATGCTGGTGTGTGTGTGTGTGTGTGTGTGTGTGTGTGTGTGTGTGTGTGTGTGTTAAATCAAAAACAAACAAAAATGGCTAACACTCATTTAAGTTTACATCAACCCTCCTTATCAATGTCTTTGTCACTGTCACCCATCGTAAGGTTAAGAAAATTAAAGAATCCAAACCATGATTGTTCTCTCCTTACTAGAAGACAATGTTTTCATTGTAGTCTAACATAACAATATTACTCTATATTTTTAATACCAACCTCTGTTGGATATTTCCTTTCTGCTTCACACTTATTAAACATCTAATTGTTATAAGATTAACATATAATGCACCAAATCCACAAAATACGTCAGCCAATTCCTGAGGGAAAAGATGCATTTCGATGGGAGTTAAAATAGTTCACAATACCTGAGCCTCTTTCTGCCCACAACTTAAATTCAGTCAGCAGTAACATGGACCAAATGCTATTGAAATGACCAGTAAATCCCGCAAATAACACAATTATAATGGTTTGTTGTCTTAACATCTGGCACATAATAACGACACAATTACCAGAAAATAGCCTAAAAAGTTCATCAATATTTGTTTCTTTACAAATATTTCACATGCGCAAAGGGGATTTAGCAGTCAACGAGTTGAATCGACATTCATTGATCTGGCAACAGATTATATTTTTCGTTGCGACATACTATCAACTATCAAAATAGAGTCGCACACTCCATATATAAACTCCCAGTAATTTATTGGGTATTTACCAACGTTTCGGCATCACTGTGCCTTCTTCAGGGTAATGTCATGAATATTTTAACCAGGTTATGTAGACAAACAGTGCAATTAGTGTAACCAATGACAATAGTGA
>NW_025753748.1:0-10179 GCF_021184085.1 Oncorhynchus gorbuscha | reverse complement strand
AAGAGGGAGAAGAAAGAGGAAGAGAAAGACAGGGAGAAAGAGAATGAGAAAAAGAGAGGGAGAAAGAGAAAGAGAAAGAGAGGGAGAAAGAGAAGGAGAAAGAGAGGGAGAAAAAGGGGGAGAAAGAGAGGGAGAAAGAGAAGGAGAAAAAGAGTGAGAAAGAGAAAGAGGAAGAGAGGGAGAAAAAGAGGGAGAAAGAGGGGGAGAAAGCGAAAGAGAGGGAGAAAGAGAAGGAGAAAAAGAGGGAGAAAGAGAATGAGAAACAAAGAGGGAGAAAGAGAGGGAGAAAGAGAGGGAGAAAGAGAAAGAGAAGGAGAAGGAGAAAGAGAGGGAGAAAGAGAAAGAGAGGGAGAAAGAGAGGGAGAAAGAGGGAGAGAAAGAGAAAGAGATGGTGAAAGAGAAAGAGAGGGAGAAAGAGAAAGAGACAAATCGGGAGAAAGAGAGGGAGACAGAGAGGGAGAAAGAGGGAGAAAAAGAGGGAGAAAGAGAATGAGAAACAAAGAGGGAGAAAGAGAGGGAGAAAGAGAGGGAGAAAGAGAGGGAGAACGAGAAAGAGAGGGAGAAAGAGAGGGAGAAAGAGGGAGAAAAAGAGTGAGAAAGAGACAGAGAAATAGAGGGAGAAGGAGAAGGAGAAAGAGAGGGAGAAAGAGAAGGAGAAAGAGAGGGAGAAAGAGGGAGAAAAAGAGTGAGAAAGAGACAGAGAAATAGAGGGAGAAGGAGAAGGAGAAAGAGAGGGAGAAAGAGAAAGAGAGGGAGAAAGAGAGGGAGAAAGAGGGAGAGAAAGAGAAAGAGATGGTGAAAGAGATAGAGAGGGAGAAAGAGAAAGAGACAAATGGGGAGAAAGAGAGGGAGAAAGAGAGGGAGAAAGAGAGGGAGAAAGAGGGAGAAAAAGAGTGAGAAAGAGACAGAGAAATAGAGGGAGAAGGAGAAGGAGAAAAAGAGGGAGAAAGAGAAGGAGAAAGAGAGGGAGAAAGAGGGAGAAAAGAGTGAGAAAGAGAAGAGAGGGAGAAAGAGAAAGAGAGGAGAAAGAGAGTGGGAGGAGGGAAGAAAGAGAAAGAGATGGTGAAAGAGAAAGAGAGGGAGAAAGAGAAAGAGACAAATGGGGAGAAAGAGAGGGAGAAAGAGAGGGAGAGAATGACAAAGAGAGGGAGAAAGAGGGAGAAAAGAGTGAGAAAGAGACAGAGAAATAGAGGGAGAAGGAGAAGGAGAAAGAGAGGGAGAAAGAGAAGGAGAAAGAGAGGGAGAAAGAGGAGAAAAAGAGTGAGAAAGAGACAGAGAAATAGAGGGAGAAAAGGAGAAGGAGACAGAGAAAAGAGAGGGAGAAAGAGATAGGAGAAAGAGACAGAGAAAGAGAGAGAAAGAGGGAGAAAGAGGAAAAAGAGTGAGAAAGAGACAGAGAAAGAGGGGAGACAGAGTGAGAAATGGCAGAAGGCACAAGGCTACTCTCATGTATTGTATAAGCTGTGTTATAAGCTGTGTATAAGCTTCTCCACCCAGAGCTGCTAATGAATCAGCAGGGTGAAGTGGGCCTCAGCTTTCAGCCTGTTTCCAGTTCCATATGTTCAGGACTAGGTCAGAGTCACAGGTAGATATTCCCACCTGGTTTAGTGTTCGCACTTCCCTCCCTTCTCTTTGGAAGAGGGACCATTTTATACCAGAATAAAACAAGAGGGGAAAAAAAAGACCGATTTTATTCACACCCCTTCTCTTTCCCCAGATTGTTGTTGTGTTACCGCAGGGATTCAACATAGATGTTTTTCCCTCCTCACACATCTACATGCAATATCCCATAATGACAAAGTGAAAACATGTTTTTAGACATTTTTTTTGGCAAATGTTTTGAAAATGTATTCACACCCCTGAGTCAATACATGTTAGAATCACCTTCAGCAGTGATTACAGCTGTTGAGTCTTTTTTTTCACCAACACCTGGATTATACAATATTTGCACATAAATAATTCTTCAAGTTCAGTCAATTTTTGGGGTTGGTGATCGTCACTAGAGAGCAGTGACGGTCGAGGCGTTTAATATGAGGGAGGACAATTTTTTAACGAGACGTTATTTCTAATTCAGCATAGTGGATGACTGTCATTCAAAAACCCCATCTCATTGTCACAGCAATACGTTTATACTCAGGCAGTTAACACACTGTTCCTAGACCAGTTAACCCACTGTTCCTAGACCAGTTAACCCACTGTTCCTAGACCAGTTAACCCACTGTTCCTAGGCCAGTTAACCCACTGTTCCTAGACCAGTTAACCACTGTTCCTAGACCAGTTAACCCACTGTTCCTAGACCAGTTAACCCACTGTTCCTAGACCAGTTAACCCACTGTTCCTAGACCAGTTAACCCACTGTTCCTAGACCAGTTAACCCACTGTTCCTAGACCAGTTAACCCACTGTTCCTAGACCAGTTAACCCACTGTTCCTAGACCAGTTAACCACTGTTCCTAGACCAGTTAACCCACTGTTCCTAGACCAGTTAACCCACTGTTCCTAGACCAGTTAACCCACTGTTCCTAGACCAGTTAACCCACTGTTCCTAGACCAGTTAACCCACTGTTCCTAGACCAGTTAACCCACTGTTCCTAGACCAGTTAACCCACTGTTCCTAGACCAGTTAACCCACTGTTCCTAGGCCAGTTAACCCACTGTTCCTAGACCAGTTAACCACTGTTCCTAGACCAGTTAACCCACTGTTCCTAGACCAGTTAACCCACTGTTCCTAGACCAGTTAACCCACTGTTCCTAGACCAGTTAACCCACTGTTCCTAACCCACTGTTCCTAGACCAGTTAACCCACTGTTCCTAGACCAGTTAACCCCCTGTTCCTAGACCAGTTAACCCACTGTTCCTAGACCAGTTAACCCATTGTTCCTAGACCAGTTAACCCACTGTTCCTAGACCAGTTAACCCACTGTTCCTAGACCAGTTAACCCACTGTTCCTAGACCAGTTAACCCACTGTTCCTAGACCAGTTAACCCACTGTTCCTAGACCAGTTAACCCACTGTTCCTAGACCAGTTAACCCACTGTTCCTAGACCAGTTAACCCACTGTTCCTAGACCAGTTAACCCACTGTTCCTAGGCCGTCATTGAAAATAAGAATTTGTTCTTAACTGACTTGCCTAGTAAAATAAAGGTAAAATAAATAAAAAAATAAAAAAAATACTTCTAAATGATACTAAAATTGTTCCTATACCCATCGTGATGTTGCTACAACCAAGCCTATGAATTAAAGTTTACAAGTAGGTGTGAAGGTAATCAAGGTGACTGACTGTGACACATTCAAACACCACCATACACACTGTTGCCTGCATCGAGCTGATTGATGTAGGGTGTAATCATTAGTCCAACAGTTGCAGAACAAGTGTTTCTATTGGACGAATTCAGGTATGTTTATTCCCGTTTCATTCTGTTGGCTTGGATTTTTAAGAAATGTTTTTTTTTTCAACAGAATGAATACACCCTTGGTACACTTTCTTAGCCGCCACATACAAACAGTATGAATATTTTTCTCGTTCCAATAATTCCTTCTCGCATCTACACGCTCTCCTCCTCTCGTCTTTTCCCTTCGCTTGTGGACTTCAGGACACAACACATCAGCTGTCTGTGACCAGGCGAGAAAAAAAAACTTTACAAGCCAAACCTTCATATAATAACCACTAAAAACTGTTCCAACTATTGCCTTCTCTCGCTTTAAATCAACTACTCACCACATTTTATACACTGCAGTGATAGCTAGCTGTAGCTTATCCTTTCAGTACTAGAATATTTTCTGAAGGCACTGTAGTATGTTCCTGGGTAAATAAATAAATCAATTACATAAAAGATGCAATTGACATAATGTTACATTGTAACTCTGAGTATTTAGAATGAAAGTCCTCCTGTAAGTCCCTGTTGGACTACACTTCCAGCCACTCCTAATGAACAGACCTACTGACATAATGTTACATTGTAACTCTGAGTATTTAGAATGAAAGTCCTCCTGTAAGTCCCTATTGGACTACACTTCCAGCCACTCCTAATGAACAGACCTACTGACATAATGTTACATTGTAACTCTGAGTATTTAGAATGAAAGTCCTCCTGTAAGTCTGTAAGTCCCTATTGGACTACACTTCCAGCCACTCCTAATGAACAGACCTACTGACATAATGTTACATTGTAACTCTGAGTATTTATAATGAAAGTCCTCCTGTAAGTCCCTATTGGACTACACTTCCAGCCACCCTAATGAACAGACCTACTGACATGATGTTACATTGTAACTCTGAGTATTTAGAATGAAAGTCCTCCTGTAAGTCCCTATTGGACTACACTTCCAGCCACTCCTAATGAACAGACCTACTGACATGATGTTACATTGTAACTCTGAGGTATTTAGAATGAAAGTCCTCCTGTAAGTCCCTATTGACTACACTTCCAGCCACTCCTAATGAACAGACCTACTGACATAATGTTACATTGTAACTCTGAGTATTTAGAATGAAAGTCCTCCTGTAAGTCCCTATTGGACTACACTTCCAGCCACTCCTAATGAACAGACCTACTGACATAATGTTACATTGTAACTCTGAGTATTTAGAATGAAAGTCCTCCTGTAAGTCCCTATTGACTACACTTCCAGCCACTCCTAATGAACAGACCTACTGACATGATGTTACATTGTAACTCTGAGTATTTAGAATGAAAGTCCTCCTGTAAGTCCCTATTGGACTACACTTCCAGCCACTCCTAATGAACAGACCTGCTGACATAATGTTACATTGTAACTCTGAGTATTTAGAATGAAAGTCCTAGTGTAAGTCTGTAAGTCCCTATTGGACTACACTTCCAGCCACTCCTAATGAACAGACCTACTGTGTTTTTTTAAGTGCATGTTGTGTTGTACAGTGACAGGGAATAAAATAAGTAATTTATTTCACGGCTACTTCAATATGATGATTAGGGACCTTAACTTCTTTAATTGCAAGGTTGAAACGTACATGTAAGAGACAAAAGTGACTAATAACTCCTTTGTTCCAGAAGATTGGCAGAAGATTCATTACAGCTTATTTTAACTTCAGTTAAATTTCGTGTTTAATTCGGATGAGGGTTAACCTACTTAAAACAAATTAGAAAGCAGATAAATTAGGAAAAATTTTCGGGAGAGAGAAAATAAAGGAGGATGTCAATGATTTTATTTTACAGTGAAAAGGCACACAAGTCCATTTCCTGCTGGAGTAGTTGTGCTTATCTTGAGGTAATGACAATGAACAATGATGCTAATATTGCTAGCATCCAATTACATACATAAAAAGCATAAAGACAAATAGCCTTATAGTATGAGAATATTTAAACAACATTATGTCTGACTATATCCGACCACCTTTCACTATAATATCACTGAATGTGCTTCCACTTCAGATCAGATTTAATTCAAGAGAGCTGCATTAATCAAATAATTTATGTCTGTGAGCCATAAAGTCAATATTGGCATCCAGCCTGAAATATATAAATAAATACATGTAAAACGGTATGGATTGGATTCAGGATGTTTTCCGTTCAATGTTTTCAGTGTCAAATGAGAGCTTGACATGCACACTGCCCACCTCCTCCCTTCCCCCTTCACCCTCTCCCCCTCCGAACCACACGCACACACACGCACACACACACACACACACACACACACACACACACACACACACACACACACACACACACACACACACACACACACACACACACACACACACACACACACACACACACACACACACACAAAGATGTCTGGGTAATATCTACCGAGGGCCTCGGAGCATTCCCTAAAAAATCTAGCCATATTACCACTGCCTAAAAGGGGAAAATATAGAGAGGAATAATCAAGTGTATGGCTAGGGCTGTTTAAAAAAATAGTTTCCCCCTCTGAGTCCCTGTGTCCTCTCTGGTAAGCGATAGTATCCCCCTAAGAGTTCCAATGTCCTCTCTGGTAAGAGAAAGTGATCCCCCTCTGAGTTCCTGTGTCCTCTCTGTCAAGAGATAGTATCCCCCATCTCTCTGTCAAGAGATAGTATCCCTCTCTCCGGTAAGAGATATTATCCCCATCTCTCTGGTAGAGATGGTATCCCCCATCTCTCTGTCAAGATATTATCCCCCTCTCTCCGGTAAGAGATATTATCCCCATCTCTCTGGTAAGAGATAGTATCCCCATCTCTCTGTCAAGAGATAGTATCCCCCTCTCTCCGGTGCAAGAGATATTATCCCCATCTCTGGTAAGAGATAGTATCCCCCATCTCTCTGGTAAGAGATATTATCCCCCATCTCTGGTAAGAGATAGTATCCCCCATCTCTCTGTCAAGAGATAGTATCCCCCCTCTCCGGTAAGAGATATTATCCCCCATCTCTCTGGTAAGAGATAGTATCCCCATCTCTCTGTCAGAGATAGTATCCCCCTCTCTCCGGCAAGAGATAGTATCCCCCCATCTCTCCGGTAAGAGATAGTATCCCCCATCTCTCTGGTAAGAGATAGTATCCCCATCTCTCCGGTAAGAGATATTATCTCTCTGGTAAGAGATAGTATCCCCCATCTCTCCGGTAAGAGATATTATCCCCCTCTCTCTGGTAAGAGATATTATCCCATCTCTCTGGTAAGAGATAGTATCCCCCATCTCTCTGGTAAGAGATAGTATCCCCCATCTCTCTGTCAAGAGATAGTATCCCCCATCTCTCTGTCAAGAGATAGTATCCCCCATCTCTCCGGTAAGAGATAGTATCCCCCATCTCTCTGTCAAGAGATAGTATCCCCCATCTCTCCGGTAAGAGATAGTATCCCCCTATCTCTCTGTCAAGAGATAGTATCCCCTATCTCTCCGGTAAGAGATATTATCCCCCCTCTCTGGTAGAGAAGTACATCTCTCCGGTAAGAGATAGTATCCCCTATCTCTCTGTCAAGAGATAGTACTATCTCTCCGGTAAGAGATAGTATCCCCTATCTCTCCGGTAAGAGATAGTATCCCCTATCTCTCCGGTAAGAGATAGTATCTCTCCGGTAAAGATAGTAGCCCCATCTCTCCGGTAAGAGATAGTATCCTATCTCTCCGGTAAGAGATATTATCCCCTCTCTCTGGTAAGAGATATTATCCCCATCTCTCCGGTAGAGAGGAATCAGTGTAAGGAGAGAAACATTTCAAGTTACTCTGAAGCAGACCCCAACCAATCTGAACTATATCACTGTAGGTAGGGAAGGGAGGGAGACCCCAAACAATCTGACCTATATCACTGTAGGAAGGGAAGTTCTGGAAGCGAGAGCCCAACCAAACTGAACTATATCACTGTAGGAAGGAAGGTCTGAAGGAGACCCCAACCAATCTGAACTATATCACTGTAGGAAGGAAGGTCTGAAGGAGACCCCAACCAATCTGAACTATATCACTGTAGGAGGAAGTTCTGAAGGAGACCCCAACCAAACTAACTATATCACTGTAGGAAGGAAGGTCTGAAGAGACCCCAACCAATCTGAACTATATCACTGTAGGAAGGAAGGTCTGAAGGAGACCCCAACCAATCTGAACTATATCACTGTAGGAAGGAAGGTCTGAAGGAGACCCAACCAATCTGAACTATATCACTGTAGGAAGGAAGGTCTGAAGGAGACCCCAACCAATCTGAACTATATCACTGTAGGAAGGAAGGTCTGAAGGAGACCTCAACCAATCTGAACTATATCACTGTAGGTAGGAAGTTCCTGAAGGAGACCCCAACCAATCTGAACTATATCACTGTACAAGGAAGGTCTATGTTTGCTTCTAATCCTCCCACAGCTAAGCCAGTGAAAGCTAGCACAGGGAACACACACAGAGAGAGAGAGAGAGGGGACCAGAGGGTTAGAGTAACTCAGAGTCCGGCAGGCACACTCAAGGCTAGAGAGGGGGAAAGGGATTATTTTAGCAGGTTGTAGGAACGCAGGAAGCAATAAAACATATATATACAGACATGAAAAAGAGCTGGGAAATAGTCATTGGAAAACAGTGTGTGTTATCGCATCCGCCTGTAAATGCAAAACCTGGCATTCGTCCCAAAAATGACACCCTATTCCCTACATAGTGCGCTACTTTTAATCAGAGCCGTGTTCAAAACTAGTGCACTGCATAGGGAATAGGGTGCCATTTTGGGACACTCACCATGCTCTATGGTTTTTATTTTTTTTAAACCCTCACAGGGAAATGATATTTCCTCGTCTGTTGATAAACGTTGTGAGATGATAATTTCCTATACGTTATTATTGGACCTCTTATTTTAACAGGCTAAACTACGTACAGAGAGGTGGAAAACACTGCAATGGACACGTCTCCTACTGCTAATGCTTTATTGAAATGACAATGCTTTTGTCTCCTGTTTTCAGAAGTGTTGTTGTCTTGGCCGGTTTACAGAGTGAGGGAAATGCCACGTGTCTCTGTGTTGACCACAGGGAGAGACTGAATGGGTTCCTGTCTTGGCCGGTTTACAGAGTGAGGGAAATGCCACGTGTCTCTGTGTTGACCACAGGGAGAGACTGAATGGGTTCCTGTCTTGGCCGGTTTACAGAGTGAGGGAAATGCCACGTGTCTCCGTGTTGACCACAGGAGAGACTGAATGGGTTCCTGTCTTGGCCGGTTTACAGAGTGAGGGAAATGCCACGTGTCTCCGTGTTGACCACAGGGAGAGACTGAACGGGTTCCTGTCTTGGCCGGTTTACAGAGTCAGGGAAATGCCACGTGTCTCCGTGTTGACCACAGGGAGAGACTGAATGGGTTCCTGTCTTGGCCGGTTTACAGAGTGAGGAAATGCCACGTGTCTCCGTGTTGACCACAGGGAGAGACTGAATGGGTTCCTGTCTTGGCCGGTTTACAGAGTCAGGGAAATGCCACCTGTCTCCACGTGTTGACCACAGGGAGAGACTGAATGGGTTCCTGTCTTGGCCAGGTTTACAGAGTGAGGGAAATGCCACGTGTCTCCGTGTTGACCACAGGAGAGACTGAACGGGTTCCTGTCTTGGCCGGTATACAGAGTGAGGGAAATGCCACGTGTCTCCGTGTTGACCACAGGGAGAGACTGAATGGGTTCCTGTCTTGGCCGGTTTACAGAGTGAGGGAAATGCCACGTGTCTCCGTGTTGACCACAGGGAGAGACTGAATGGGTTCCTGTCTTGGCCGGTTTACAGAGTGAGGGAAATGCCACGTGTCTCCGTGTTGACCACAGGGAGAGACTGAATGGGTTCCTGTCTTGGCCGGTTTACAGAGTGAGGGAAATGCCACCTGTCTCCGTGTTGACCACAGGGAGAGACTGAATGGGTTCCTGTCTTGGCCGGTTTACAGAGTGAGGGAAATGCCACGTGTCTCCGTGTTGACCACAGGGAGAGACTGAATGGAGTTCCTGTCTTGGCCGGTTTACAGAGTGAGGGAAATGCCACGTGTCTCCGTGTTGACCACAGGGAGAGACTGAATGGGTTCCTGTCTTGGCCGGTTTACAGAGTGAGGGAAATGCCACCTGTCTCCGTGTTGACCACAGGGAGAGACTGAATGGGTTCCTGTCTTGGCCGGTTTACAGAGTGAGGGAAATGCCACGTGTCTCCGTGTTGACCACAGGGAGAGACTGAATGGGTTCCTGTCTTGGCCGGTTTACAGAGTGAGGGAAATGCCACGTGTCTCTGTGTTGACCACAGGGAGAGACTGAATGGGTTCCTGTCTTGGCCGGTTTACAGAGTGAGGGAAATGCCACCTGTCTCCGTGTTGACCACAGGGAGAGACTGAATGGGTTCCTGTCTTTTTTTCTGATTGGAGATGACATCAAAGGGAGTATGATCTGGTGAGGAAAAGCAAACACACTTTAAACATTTAACATCCTTCCATTATTTGAACTCTAGAATTGTAAGAATTTCTGAATCTAGAACAGTGTTGGAAGCGTGGATTCTATACAAACACCACACAATGGTCACTTTATCAACCAATCAGTGGACAACAAACTATCTTTAGATGTCTGGTTACGTACCTACATCAAAGTGTGGTGTATCTGTCTGTTCGCTCTTTCAGTATCAGCTCACCTAATGGTGTATTGAAGTCTGGGTTGGTGCCTGTAGTTCAGCGAGATGAGCTGATCCTGGGAGGAAACATATGACAGGGGATTAGAACACGTCCTCTGAACCGAGTGTCACAAGCAG
>NW_025753747.1:0-10181 GCF_021184085.1 Oncorhynchus gorbuscha | reverse complement strand
ATGCTCTCCTAGTCCACCATGTTCTCCTAGTCCACCATGCCCTCCTAGTCCACCACTATGTCCTCCTAGTCCACCATGTCCTCCTAGTCCACCTTGTCCTCCTAGTCCACCTTGTCCTCCTAGTTCACCATGTCCTCCTAGTCCATCACTATGTCCTCATAGTCCACCACTATGTCCTCCTAGTCCACCACTATGTCCTCCTAGTCCACCACTATGTCCTCCTAGTTCACTATGTCCTCCTAGTCCACCACCATGTCCTCCTAGTCCACCATGTCCTCCTAGTACACAATGTCCTCCTAGTCCACCATGTCCTCCTAGTCCACCACGTCCTCCTGGTCTACCACCATGCTCTCCTAGTCCACCATGTTCTCCTAGTCCACCATGCCCTCCTAGTCCACCACTATGTCCTCCTAGTCCACCATGTCCTCCTACTCCACCTTGTCCTCCTAGTCCACCTTGTCCTCCTAGTTCACCATGTCCTCCTAGTCCACCACTATGTCATCCTAGTCCACCACCATGTCCTCCTAGTACACCACTATGTCCTCCTAGTCCACCACTATGTCCTCCTAGTCCACCACTATGTCCTCCTAGTTCACTATGTCCTCCTAGTCCACCACCATGTCCTCCTAGTCCACCATGTCCTCCAAGTACACCATGTCCTCCTAGTCCACCATGTCCTCCTAGTCCACCATGTCACTCCTAGTCACCATGTCCTCCTGGCATTCCACCATGTCCTCCTAGTCTACCACCATGCTCTCCTAGTCCACCATGTTCTCCTAGTCCACCATGTCATCCTAGTCCACCATGTCCTCCTAGTACACCATGTCCTCCTAGTCCACCATGTCCTCCTAGTCCACCATGTTCTCCTAGTCCACCATGTTCTCCTGATCCACCATGCCCTCCTAGTCCACCACTATGTCCTCCTAGTCCACCATGTGCTCCTAGTCCACCTTGTCCTCCTAGTCCACCTTGTCCTCCTAGTTCACCATGTCCTCCTAGTCCATCACTATGTCCTCATAGTCCACCACTATGTCATCCTAGTCCACCACCATGTCCTCCTAGTACACCACTATGTCCTCCTAGTCCACCACTATGTCCTCCTAGTCCCACCACTATGTCCTCCTAGTCAGCCATATGTCCTCCTAGTTCACTATATCCTCTAGTCCACCACCATGTCCTCCTAGTCCACCATGTCCTCATGTCCACCACCATGTCCTCCTAGTCCACCACTATGTCCTCCTAGTCCACCATGTCCTCATAGTCCACCACTATGTCCTCCTAGTCCACCATGTCCTCCTAGTCCACCATGTCCTCCTAGTCCACCATGCCCTCCTAGTCCACCACTATGCCTCCTAGTCTTGTCCTCCAGTCCAGCATGTCCTCATAGTCCACCACTATGTCCTCCTAGTCCACCTTGTCATCCTAGTCCACCATGTCCTCTAGTCCACCTTGTCCACCTAGTCCACCATGTCCTCCTGGTCCTAGCCATGTCCTCCTAGTCCACCATGTCCACCACTATGTCCTCTAGTCACCATGTCCTCCTAGCCACCATGTCCTCCCTGGTCCACTATGTCCTCCCAGTCCACCACCATGTCCTCCTAGTCTCAGCATGTCCTCATAGTCCACCACTATGTCCTCCTGATTCACCATGTCCTCCCTGATACCATGTCCTCCTAGTCCACCATGTCCTCCTAGTCCACCATGTCCTCCTGGTCCCCCGCTGTCCTCCCAGTCCACCACCATGTCCTCCTAGTCCACCATGTCCTCCTGATCCACCATGTCCTCCCAGTCCACCACCATGTCCTCCTATTCCACCTTGTCCTACTAGTCCACCATATCCTCTGATCCACCATGTCCTCCCAGTCCACCACCATGTCCTCCTAGTCCACCATGTCCTCCTAGTCCACCACTATGTCCTCCTAGTCCACACCATGTCCTCCTAGTCCACCATGTCCTCCTAGTCCACCATGTCCTCCTAGTCCACCATGTCTTCCTGATCCACCATGTCCTCCCAGTCCACCACCATGTCCTCCTAGTCCACCATGTCCTCCTAGTCCACCATGTTCTCCCTGGTCACTATGTCCTCCCCAGTCCACCACCATGTCGTCCTAGTCCACCATGTCCTCCTAGTCCACCATGTCATCCTGGTACACCATGTCCTCCTCCTAGTCCACCATGTCCTCCTAGTCCACATGTCCTCCTAGTCCACCATGTCCACCACCATGTCCCTCCTAGTCCACCATGTCCTCCTGATCCACCATGTCCTCCTAGTCCACCTTGTTCTCCCAGTCCACTACCATGTCCCTCCTAGTCCACAGTGTCCTCCGAGTCCACACAGAAGCAGATAGAATCATGGTTTGTAGATAACTACAGTTCTATAATACAGATGTGCACCAGCCACCCTTTCCACTGCCAAACTACGTTAGAGGCTTCATTTTAAACCCTCCAGAAATAACATATTGGGCCTAATTTCCATCACAGGCTCGGTGCCAAACTAATTAGCTTGTTGTGGAATGGGCAGTTTGCTCGCAGTATGCCGACAGCACAACTCATAAATAAGAGTCGTCCTGATCCCCACATCGTGAGGAGCAGATTGGACACACAAGCGTAGTTAGTGTCAGTCAAAGTTACTTTGAACATGTGTTGTGTCGCAGAAACATAATCATTCAAGGCTGAAAGAGGCAATTATGGTTAAAAGGGACACATCCATGTATCTGTATGTTGCTTACCAGAGACACCTGGACCAGAGCAGCCCCTTATCCTCCACTTATCATTGAGATGACAGCTAAACTACTTCCTCTGGAGAAAGACAGCCAAACTACTTGCTCTGAGAAAGACAGCCAAACTACTTGCTCTGAGAAAGACAGCTGAAACTACTTGCTCTGAGAAAGACAGCTGAAACCACTTCCTCTGAGAAAGACAGCTGAGGGACATTACTTCTTCTTCTGTGAAGATAATATGGTGAATCAGGTCCATCCAATGAAATGCTGGGTTTCCGTGGTATAGATCTACAGGAGCCATTCAGTATCAATGTAAAGCAGTGGAGGTCACTGCCGTTTAAGATGAGGGAAGACGACTTATTTCTCATGAGCATGGCCTTATTTCCTATTATAGCATATCAGATGACTCTCATTCATCTTGGGCGGCAGGGCAGCCTAGTGGTTAGAGCGTTGCTTCAAACCCCCGAGCTGACAAGGTACAAAGTCTTTTCGTTCTGCCCTGAACAGGCAGTTAACCCACTGTTCCTAGACCAGTTAACCCACTGTTCCTAGACCAGTTAACCCACTGTTCCTAGACCAGTTAACCCACCGTTCCTAGACAAGTTAACCCATGTTCCTAGACCGTCACTGAAAATAAGAGCTTGTTCTTTAACTGAATCTTGCCTAGTTAAATAAAGGTAAAATAATTTTAAATTCATCCAGTTCATTGTAATATCAATAGGTTTAGGCTACTACATGATACTCTTTATACCCACCATGAGGTTGCTACAATGTAGCCAATGACTGTAGGTGCACAGGTTGAGAGACAAATTTGAGGTGACAGGCAGTGACATCCCTCGCTTGCATCTAGCTGATCTAGGGTCATTAGTCCAACTGTTACAAACAAAGAGTTTTTACTGAACATATTCAGGTATATTTATAACCTTTTTGTTTCCGTTTGCTTCCATTTAAGAAACATTTTTCAACAGAATCGGCGGAATGAATACACCCCTGATCACGCGTAAACATCAGTTCACTTTCATAGCAGCCACGTTCTATTCCTTCTTGACTGTATGCGCTCTCCCTCCTCTCCTCTCTTCCCCTTCGCTTGTGGACTTCAAAGCACAACACATCAGCTGTATGTAAATCAGACAAAAACACCTTTCAAGCCAAACCGCTACACACAGCCTACACGGTAATGTCACGGTCAACATGGCTAATAGAACTAACGTTGTTAGTAAACCCGATATAAGCAGTAATGTTACAGTGTATAGTCAGTAAGCAGTTACACCGGCGGGCCCCGGTGGCAATACATTAACAATACCAGAAGCCTTACCTTGACTTGGAAGATTTCCAGTGTTGTGTTGGAAAGACATAACCAGCTAGCTAACATAGCATCCCTCTGTTATAGCCAGCTAGCTAACATAGCATCCCTCTGTTATAGCGAGCTGGCTAACATAGCATCCCTATGTTATAGCCAGCTGGCTAACATAGCATCCCTCTGTTATAGCCAGCGAGCTAACATAGTATCCCTCTGTTATAACCAGCTAGCTAACATAGCATCCCTATGTTATAGCCAGCTAGCTAACATAGCATCCCTCTGTTATAGCCAACTAGCTAACATAGCATCCTCTGTTATAGCCAGCTAGCTAACATAACATCCCTCTGTTTGACCAGCCCGTTTCAGTAGGCTAGCTAGCTAGCTGCATTTGCTAATTAAGTGATTGAAACTGAAAGTGATGAAAAAGGACAAAATCTCTCTCTCTCTCTCGCGTCTCCTTCTTTTGGAATATATTAATTTGTTCAAAACTGTTCAACTATTATCTTTCTCTCTCTTGAGTGAATTACTCACCACATGTGATGCACTGCAGTGATAGCTAGCTGTAGTTTATGCTTTCAGGACTAATAATAAGTACTAATATTCTAATTGTAACGTCATTCTTCGTTTGTGAAAGAGAGTCGGACAAATGCAGCGTGGTGGTTACTCATGACTTTAATGGAAAAAATGATAACAGTACTGTAGTCTACTGTAGTCTACTGTAGGTACAGTACTGTAGTACTGTAGTAGTCTATTGTAGATAACAGTTATGTAGTCTACTGTAGGTAATAGTACTGTAGGTAACAGTAGGTAACAGTGCAGTAGTCTACTGTAGATAACAGTCCTGTAGTCTACTGTATGTAACAGTACTGTAGTCTACTGTAGATAACAGTACTGTAGTCTACTGTAGATAACAGTCCTGTAGTCTACTGTATGTATCAGTACTGTAGTCTACTGTAGATAACAGTACTGTAGTCTACTATGGATAACAGTACTGTAGTCTACTGTAGGTAACAGTACTGTAGTCTACTGTAGGTAACAGTAGTGTAGTCTACTGTAGATAACAGTACTTTGTAGTCTACTGTAGATAACAGTACTGTAGTCTGTAGGTAACAGTACTGTGGTCTACTGTAGGTAACAGTACTGTAGTCTGCACTGTGGGTAACAGTACTGTAGTCTACTGTAGGTAACATTACTGTAGTCTACTGTAGATAACAGTCCTGTAGTCTACTGTATGTAACAGTACTGTAGTCTACTGTAGGTAACAGTACTGTAGTCTACTGTAGATAACAGTACTGTAGTCTACTGTAGGTAACAGTACTGTAGTCTACTGTAGGTAACAGTAGTGTAGTCTACTGTAGATAACAGTACTGTAGTCTACTGTAGGTAACAGTACTGTAGTCTACTGTAGGTAACAGTACTGTAGTCTACTGTAGGTAACAGTACTGTAGTCTACTGTAGGTAACAGTAGTGTAGTCTACTGTAGGTAACAGTACTGTAGTCTACTGTGGGTAACAGTACTGTAGTCTACTGTAGGTAACAGTACTGTAGTCTACTGTAGGTAACATCACTATAGTCTACTGTAGGTAACAGTACTGTAGTCTACTGTGGGTAACAGTACTGTAGTCTACTGTAGGTAACATCACTATAGTCTACTGTAGGTAACAGTACTGTAGTCTACTGTAGATAACAGTACTGTAGTCTACTGTAGGTAACAGTACTGTAGTCTACTGTGGGTAACAGTACTGTAGTCTACTGTAGGTAACAACGCTGTAGTCTACTGTAGATAACAGTACTGTAGTCTACTGTAGGTAACATCACTATAGTCTATTGTAGGTAACAGTACTGTAGTCTACTGTAGATAACAGTACTGTAGTCTACTGTAGGTAACAGTACTGTAGTCTACTGTGGGTAACAGTACTGTAGTCTACTGTAGGTAACATCACTATAGTCTACTGTAGGTAACAGTACTGTAGTCTACTGTAGATAACAGTACTGTAGTCTACTGTAGGTAACAGTACTGTAGTCTACTGTAGATAACAGTACTGTAGTCTACTGTAGGTAATAGTACTGTTATCTACTGTAGGTAACAGTACTGTAGTCTACTGTAGGTAACAGTACTGTAGTCTACTGTAGGTAACAGTACTGTAGTCTACTGTAGTAACAGTACTATGATCTACCTTAGGTAATAGTACTGTTATCTACTGTAGGTAACAGTACTGTAGTCTACTGTAGGTAACAGTACTGTAGTCTACTGTAGGTAACAGTACTGTAGTCTACTGTAGGTAACAGTACTGTAGTCTACTAATAGGTAATAGTACTGTTATCTGCTGTAGGTAACAGTACTGTAGTCTACTGTAGGTAACAGTACTGTAGTCTACTGTAGGTAACAGTACTGTTATCTACTGTAGATATGGAATACTGCTATTATCTGTAGGTAACAGTACTGTAGTCTACTGTAGGTAACAGTACTGTAGTCTACTGTAGGTAACAGTACTTGTAGTCTACTGTAGGTAATAGTACTGTTATCTACTGTAGGTAACAGTACTGTAGTCTACTGTAGGTAACAGTACTGTAGTCTACTGTGGTAACAGTACATAGTCTACTGTAGGTAACAATTACTGTAGTCTACTGTAGGTAATAGTACTGTTATCTACTGTAGGTAACAGTACTGTAGTCTACTGTAGGTAACAGTACTGTAGTCTACTGTAGGTAACAGTACTGTAGTCTACTGTAGGTAACAGTACTGTAGTCTACTGTAGGTAACAGTACTGTAGTCTACTGTAGGTAATAGTACTGTTATCTACTGTAGGTAACAGTACTGTAGTCTACTGTAGGTAACAACGCTGTAGTCTACTGTAGATAACAGTACTGTTATCTACTGTAGGTAACAGTACTGTAGTCTACTGTAGGTAACAGTACTGTAGTCTACTGTAGGTAACAGTACTGTAGTCTACTGTAGGTAACAGTACTGTAGTCTACTGTAGGTAATAGTACTGTTATCTACTGTAGGTAACAGTACTGTAGTCTACTGTAGGTAACAACGCTGTAGTCTACTGTAGATAACAGTACTGTTATCTACTGTAGGTAACAGTACTGTAGTCTACTGTAGGTAACAGTACTGTAGTCTACTGTAGATAACAGTACTGTAGTCTACTGTAGGTAATAGTACTGTTATCTACTGTAGATAACAGTACTGTAGTCTACTGTAGGTAATAGTACTGTTATCTACTGTAGGTAACAGTACTGTAGTCTACTGTAGGTAACAGAGTACCGGCCTCCAAAGCCATTGTCAACTCCATGACAGTAGACTACAGCAACAGTGTGTGAAAATCTTACTTACAGAAAATATTTGACCTCTGTCATTGCCAACAAAGGGTATATAACAAAGTATTGAGATAAACTTGGTACCAAATACTTATTTTCCACCATAATTTGCAAATAAATTCATTAAAAATCCTTCAATTTGATTTTTTTCCCTCATCTTGTCTGTCATAGTTGAAGTGTACCTATGATGAAAATTACAGGCCTCTCTCATCTTTTTAAGTGGGAGAACTTGTACAATTGGTGGCTGACTAAATACTTTTTTGCCCCATAATATATAGTCTGCACCTTTTGAGGGGGAGTACTGTCACGTTCTGACCATAGTTCTGTTATTTTATTCTTTGTTTTAGTACGGTCAGGGCGTGAGTTGGGGTGGGCAGTCTATGTTTGTTTTTCTATTGTGTGTTTTTGTGTTCGGCCTAGTGTGGTTCTCAATCAGAGGCAGGTGTCGTTAGTTGTCTCTGATTGAGAATCGTACTTAGGTAGCCTGGGTTTCACTGTTGGTTTGTGGGTGTTTGTTTCCGTGTCTGTGTTTTCGGTTTTGTAAATTCACGTCATCGTTTATTGTTTTTATTCAATGTTCAGTGCGTTCTTTAATTAAAATCATCATGAACACATCCTTCATGAAATCCGTTTCATTTTATTGCTTCTATAACCAGAACAACAGTTTTCTGCTGTGCTAACATAATTACAAAAGGGTTTTCTAATGATCAATTAGTCTTTTTAAAATGATAAACCTGGATTAGCTAACACAACGTGCCATTGGAACACAGGAGTGATGGTTGGTGATAATGGGCCTCTGTACACCTATGCCATTTCCGTAGTCATTTACAGTATTAACAATTAACACTGTATTTCTGATCAATTTGATGGTTTTTTTAATGGACGAATAGTTGCATTTTCTTTCAAAAACAAGGACGTTCCTAAGTGACCCCAAACTTTTGAACGATAGTGTTTATATATTTCTCTGTCTCTCTGTCTCTCTGTCTCTCTCTCTCCCTCTCTCTCTCTCTCCCTCTCTCTCTCTCTCTCTCTGTTTAAAGATTGTTCTTGTTGTGCTTCAAGAGGTGATAAATGCAGTCTACAAAACGACATAAAGCCTATTCATCATTAAATAATATGATGTGTTAGGAATCTAATTCCATTCCATCTGTCTCCCGTCTTCGGAGTGCTATAGTAAAGGATGTAAGTTATGACACACTCAGACAATATCAGCTGCTCTTTACACATTCTGCCAAGTGAAGCTCGTTAACATGAGGTGTTTGGGGGCTGGGATAAAGGTATGCTGTGTTGTTTAGGTGGAATTAAAATCTAATATGTTATTATAAGCGTTATTATATGCACAGGGTGCAGCATATCTTCTAATAAAAGGGGACAAGGTGAGATAGAATGATACCAGGAAGTAAGTAAGTGAGAATCTGCATCCCAAATGGCATTCTATTCCTGTGTAGTGCATTACATTAGTGCAGGTAGCCTAGTGGTTAGAGTGTAGAGACGGCAGGTAGCCTAGTGGTTAGAGTGTAGGGACGGCAGGGTAGACTAGTGGTTAGAGTGTAGGGACGGCAGGGTAGCCTAGTGGTTAGAGTGTAGGGACGGCAGGGTAGCCTAGTGGTTAGAGTGTAGGGACGGCAGGTAGCCTAGTGGTTAGAGTGTAGGGACGGCGGGTAGACTAGTGGTTAGAGTGTAGGGACGACAGGTAGCTTAGTGGTTAGAGTGTTGGACTAGTAACCGGAAGGTTGCAAGTTCAAACCCCTGAGCTGACAAGGTACAAGTCTGTCGTTTTGCCCCTGAACAGGCAGTTAACCCACTGTTCCTAGACCAGTTAACCCACTGTTTCTAGGCTGTCATTGAAAATAAGAATTTGTTCATAACTGACTTGCCTAGTTAAATAAAGGTAAAAAATTGCATTTGACCAGGTCCCCTAGAGAATATATTTTTTAAATGTTTTATTTCACCTTTATTTGATTAACTAGCTGAGTCAGTTATGAACAAATTAATATTTACAATGACAGCCTACGCTGGCCAAACCGGATGACCCTGGGCCAATGGGACTCCCAATCACGGCCTGGTTGTGATACAGCCTGGACACTGAGATGAGGTGCCATAGACCACTGAGATGAGGTGCCATAGACCACTGAGATGAGGTGTTATAGACCACTGAGATGCAGTGCCATAGACCACTGAGATGAGGTGCCATAGACCACTGAGATGAGGTGTTATAGACCACTGAGATGAGGTGTTATAGACCACTGAGATGCAGTGCCATAGACCACTGAGATGAGGTGCCATAGACCACTGAGATGAGGTGCCATAGACCACTGAGATGAGGTGTTATAGACCACTGAGATGAGGTGCCATAGACCACTGAGATGAGGTGTTATAGACCACTGAGATGCAGTGTCATAGACCACTGAGATGAGGTGTTATAGACCACTGAGATGAGGTGTTATAGACCACTGAGATGAGGTGTTATAGACCACTGAGATGAGGTGTTATAGACCACTGAGATGAGGTGTTATAGACCACTGAGATGAGGTGTTATAGACCACTGAGATGAGGTGTTATAGACCACTGAGATGAGGTGTTATAGACCACTGAGATGAGGTGCCATAGACCACTGAGATGAGGTGTTATAGACCACTGAGATGAGGTGTTATAGACCACTGAGATGAGGTGTTATAGACCACTGAGATGAGGTGCCATAGACCACTGAGATGAGGTGTTATAGACCACTGAGATGAGGTGTTATAGACCACTGAGATGAGGTGTTATAGACCACTGAGATGAGGTGTTATAGACCACTGAGATGAGGTGCCATAGACCACTGAGATGAGGTGTTA
>NW_025753746.1:0-10183 GCF_021184085.1 Oncorhynchus gorbuscha | reverse complement strand
ACACCAGTTACCACAGTAGTTTACACCAGTTACTACAGTAGTTTACACCAGTTACTACAGTAGTTTAGTTTACATCAGTTACCACAGTAGTTTACACCAGTTACTACAGTAGTTTACACCAGTTACTACAGTAGTTTAGTTTACACCAGTTACCACAGTAGTTTACACCAGTTACTACAGTAGTTTACACCAGTTACCACAGTAGTTTACACCAGTTACCACAGCAGTTTACACCAGTTACTACAGTAGTTTACACCAGTTACCACAGTAGTTTACACCAGTTACTACAGTAGTTTAGTTTACACCAGTTACCACAGTAGTTTACATCAGTACGGAGGGAACTACCTTTCCTAACCTTAGTTGAAGGCACTGACTGTAAGTCTCTCTGGATAAAGTTGCTTCATGACGCAAATGTACAAATGTAAATGTCAAAGGCGAAGGTGTCCTCACCATTAAGTCAGGATTAAATCAGCAATTATACAAATCTATTTCCAAACAGTGTAACATCTGACCCAGTGTCATCTAGGATTTACATCAAAATATAATACAAGGAGTTACCAAACTAACTGCTTATCAGATTACGTAAAGTAGCATTAGTTAGGCAACAGGACTGTTCTCCATGGTTAGAGTTTATATTCACATAACAGTCCTGATACTGAAACTCACTATCCTACAATCACAGGATCAATCCATGGCCTGCAGCCTGAGAGAGAGGCCCATGTGAGGAGGGAAAGAGACGGAATATCTATGAATGGGTGGAGGGACTGGCTAACTGACTGAGGGACTGACTAACTGACTGAGGGACTGGCTAACTGACTGAGGGACTGACTAACTGACTGAGGGACTGGCTAACTGACTGAGGGACTGACTAACTGACTGAGGGACTGGCTAACTGACTGAGGGACTGACTAACTGACTGAGGGACTGGCTAACTGACTGAGGGACTGGCTAACTGACTGACTGACTGACTGACTGACTGACTGACTGACTGACTGACTGACTGACTGACTGACTGACTGACTGACTGACTGACTGACTGACTGACGGACTGACTGACGGACTGACTGACTGACTGACTGAAGGACTGACTGAAGGACTGACTGACTGACCTGACTGACTGACTGACTGACTGACTGACTGACTGACTGACTGACTGACTGACTGAAGGACTGACTGAAGGACTGACTGAAGGACGACTGACTGACTGACTGACTGACTGACTGACTGACTGACTGACTGACTGACTGACTGACTGACTGACTGACTGACTGACTGACTGACTGACTGACTGACTGACTGACTGACTGACTGACTGACTGACTGACTGACTGAAGGACTGACTGACTGACTGACTGACTGACTGACTGACTGACTGAAGGACTGACTGACTGACTGACTGACTGACTGACTGACTGACTGACCGACTGACTGAAGGACTGACTGACTGACTGACTGAGGGACAGACTGAGGGAGTGACTGACTGACTGACTGACTGACTGACTGACTGACTGACTGACTGACTGACTGACTGAAGGACTGACTGACTGACTGACTGACTGACTGACTGACTGACTGACTGACTGACTGACTGACTGACTGAAGGGCTGACTGACTGACTGACTGACTGACTGACTGACTGAAGGACTGACTGAAGGACTGACTGACTGACTGACTGACTGACTGACTGACTGACTGACTGACTGACTGACTGACTGAAGGACTGACTGATTGACTGACTGATTGACTGACTGACTGACTGAAGGACTGACTGACTGACTGACTGACTGACTGACTGACTGACTGACTGACTGACTGACTGACTGACTGACTGACTGACTGACTGACTGACTGACTGACTGACTGACTGACTGAAGGACTGACTGACTGACTGACTGAGGGAGACTGGCTAACTGACTGAGGGACTGAAGGGCTGACTGACTGACTGACTGAGGGAGACTGGCTAACTGACTGAGGGACTGACTAACTGACTGACTGAGGGAGACTGGCTAACTGACTGAGGGACTGAAGGGCTGACTGACTGACTGACTGACTGAGGTAGACTGGCTAACTGACTGAGGGACTGACTGACTGACTGACTGACTGACTGAAGGACTGACTGACTGAAGGACTGACTGTCTGAAGGACTGACTGACTGACTGACTGACTGACTGACTGACTGACTGACTGACTGACTGACTGACTGACTGACTGACTGAGGGAGTAACTGACTGACTGACTGACTGACTGACTGACTGACTGACTGACTGACTGACTGACTGACTGACTGACGGAGTGACTGACAGACTGAGGGAGTAACTGACTGACTGACTGACTGACTGACTGACTGACTGACTGACTGACTGACTGACTGACTGACTGACTGACTGACGGAGTGACTGACAGAGCTGGAGTGATAAGGGGATTAAACTAGTCAGGGTGCTGTGTGTCAGTCTGTTGGTTAACAGAGGTCTCGGTGATGAAGCTATAATCACTAAGGAGTCTAGGTGATGAAGCTATAATCACTAAGGGGTCTAGGTGATGAAGCTATAATCACTAAGGGGTCTAGGTGATGAAGCTATAATCACTAAGGAGTCTAGGTGATGAAGCTATAATCACTAAGGGGTCTAGGTGATGAAGCTATAATCACTAAGGGGTCTAGGTGATGAAGCTATAATCACTAAGGAGTCTAGGTGATGAAGCTATAATCACTAAGGAGTCTAGGTGATGATGAGGTCTGAGTGATGAAGCTATAATCACTAGAGTCACAGAGTGATGAAGCTATAATCACTAAGGGTCTAGGTGATGATGAGGTCTAGGTGATGATAGAGGTCTAGGTGATGATAGGGTCTAGGTGATGAAGCTATAATCACTAAGGGGTCTAGGTGATGATAGAGGTCTAGGTGATGAAGCTATAATCACTAAGGAGTCACAGAGTGATGAAGCTATAATCACTAAGGAGTCTAGGTGATGAAGCTATAATCACTAAGGAGTCACAGGTGATGAAGCTATAATCACTAAGGAGTCTAGGTGATGATAGAGGTCACTAAGGGGTGATGAAGCTATAATCACTAAGGAGGTCTAGGCTGATGATATAGGGGTCTAGGTGATGAAGCTATAATCACTAAGGGGTCTAGGTGATGAAGCTATGATCACTAAGGGTCTAGGTGATGAAGCTATAATCACTAAGGGGTCTAGGTGATGAAAGCTATAATCACTAAGGAGTCTAGGTGATGATAGCTATAATCACTGATAGAGGTCTAGGTGATGAAGCTATAATCACTAAGGAGTCTAGGTGATGAAGCTATAATCACTAAGGGGTCTAGGTGATGAAGCTATAATCACTAAGGAGTCTAGGTGATGAAGCTATAATCACTAAGGAGTCTAGGTGATGAAGCTATAATCACTAAGGAGTCTGAGGTGATGATAGAGGTCTAGGTGATGAAGCTATAATCACTAAGGAGTCTAGCTGATGATAGAGGTCTAGGTGATGAAGCTATAATCACTAAGGAGTCTAGCTGATGATAGAATCATCTAGGTGATGAAGCTATAATCACTAAGGGGTCTAGGTGATGATAGAGGTCTAGGTGATGAAGCTATAATCACTAAGGGTCTAGCTGATGAAGCTATAATCACTAAGGGGTCTAGGTGATGAAGCTATAATCACTAAGGGTCTAGGTGATGAAGCTATAATCACTAAGAGGTCTAGGTGATGAAGCTATAATCACTAAGGGTCTAGGTGATGATGGCTTCTGATGAGCTATAATCACTAAGGAGTCACAGGTGATGAAGCTATAATCACTAAGGAGTCTAGGTGATGAAGCTATAATCACCAAGGGGTCTAGGTGATGATATAATCACTAAGGTGGTATGAAGCTATAATCACTAAGGGTCTAGGTGATGAAGCTATAATCACTTTAAGGAGTCTAGGTGATGAAGCTATAATCACTACTAGGTGATGATAGAGGTCTAGGTGATGAAGCTATACACTAAGGGTCTGAGTAGAGGTCACTAAGGAGTCACAGATGAAGCTATAATCACTAAGGGTCTAGGTGATGACTATAATCACTAAGGTCTAGGTGATGAAGCTATAATCACTAAGGGGTCTGAGATGATAGAGGTCTAGGTGATGAAGCTATAATCACTAAGGTCTAGGTGATGATAGAGGTCTAGGTGATGAAGAGGTCTAGGTGATATAATCACTAAGGAGTCTAGGTGATGACTATAATCACTAAGGGTCTAGGTGATGATAGAGGTCTAGGTGATGAAGCTATAATCACTAAGGAGTCTAGGTGATGAAGCTATAATCACTAAGGGTCTAGGTGATGATATAATCACTAGGAGTCTGTCACTGAATAATCACTAAAGGTCTAGGTGATGAAGCTATAATCAGGTGATGATAGAGGTCTAGGTGATGAAGCTATAATCACTAAGGGTCAAGGTGATGATCACTAGGGAATCACAAGTGATGAAGCTATAATCACTAAGGATGAAGCTAGGTCACTAAGGGTCACTATAATCACTAAGAGGTCTAGGTGATGAAGCTATAATCACTAAAGGGGTCTAGGTGATGAAGCTATAATCACTAAGGAGTCTAGGTGATGATAGAGGTCTAGGTGATGATAGAGGTCTAGGTGATGACTATAATCACTAAGTCTAGGTGATGAAGCTATAATCACTAAGAGTCTAGCTGATATAATCACTAAGGAGTCTAGGTGATGAAGCTATAATCACTAAGGGGTCTAGGTGATGAAGCTAGAGGTCTAGGTGATGAAGCTATAATCACTAAGGAGTCTAGGTATGAAGCTATAATCACTAAGGAGTCTAGGTGATGAAGCTATAATCACTAAGGGTCTAGGTGATGATAGAGGTCTAGGTGATGAAGCTATAATCACTAAGGAGTCTAGGTGATGAAGCTATAATCACTAAGGAGTCTAGGTGATGATAGAGGTCTTCTATAATCACTAGGGGTCTAGGTGATGATAGCTATAATCACTAAGGTCTAGGTGATGAAGCTATAATCACCCTAAGGGGTCTAGGTGATGAAGCTATAATCACTAAGGAGTCTAGGTGATGAAGCTATAATCACTAAGGAGTCACAGGTGATGATAGAGGTCTAGGTGATGAAGCTATAATCACTAAGGAGTCTAGGTGATGATATAATCACTAAGGTCTAGTGATGAAGCTATAATCACTAAGGGGTCTAGGTGATGAAGCTATAATCACTAAGGTCTAGGTGATGAAGCTATAATCACTAAGGAGTCTAGGTGATGATAGAGGTCTAGGTGATGAAGCTATAATCACTAAGGGGTCTAGGTGATGAAGCTATAATCACTAAGGAGTCTAGGTGATGAAGCTATAATCACTAAGGTCTAGGTGATGAAGCTATAATCACTAAGAGGTCTAGAAGTGATGATAGAGGTCTAGGTGATGAAGCTATAATCACTAAGGGGTCTAGGTGATGATAGAGGTCTAGGTGATGAAGCTAGGTGATGAAGCTATAATCACTAAGGGTCTAGGTGATGAAGCTATAATCACTAAGGGTCTAGGTGATGAAGCTATAATCACTAAGGAGTCTAGGTGATGAAGCTATAATCACTAAGGGTCTAGGTGATGATATAATCACTAAGGGTCTAGGTGATGAAGCTATAATCACTAAGGAGTCTAGGTGATGAAGCTATAATCACTAAGGGGTCTAGGTGATGAGGTCTAGGTGATATTAAATCACTAAGGAGTCTAGGTGATGATAGAGGTCTAGGTGATGAAGCTATAATCACTAAGGTGATGATAGAGGTCTAGGTGATGAAGCTATAATCACTAAGGAGTCTAGGTGATGAAGCTATAATCACTAAGGAGTCTAGGTGATGAAGCTATAATCACTAAGGAGTCTAGGTGATGAAGCTATAATCACTAAGGAGTCTAGGTGATGAAGCTATAATCACTAAGGAGTCTAGGTGATGAAGCTATAATCACTAAGGAGTCTAGGTGATGAAGCTATAATCACTAAGGAGTCTAGGTGATGAAGCTATAATCACTAAGGAGTCTAGGTGATGAAGCTATAATCACTAAGGGGTCTAGGTGATGATAGAGGTCTAGGTGATGAAGCTATAATCACTAAGGAGTCTAGGTGATGAAGCTATAATCACTAAGGAGTCTAGGTGATGATAGAGGTCTAGGTGATGAAGCTATAATCACTAAGGGGTCTAGGTGATGATAGAGGTCTAGGTGATGAAGCTATAATCACTAAGGAGTCTAGGTGATGAAGCTATAATCACTAAGGGGTCTAGGTGATGATAGAGGTCTAGGTGATGAAGCTATAATCACTAAGGAGTCTAGGTGATGATAGAGGTGATGAAGCTATAATCACTAAGGTGATGAAGCTATAATCACTAAGGAGTCTAGGTGATGATAGAGGTCTAGGTGATGAAGCTATAATCACTAAGGAGTCTAGGTGATGAAGCTATAATCACTAAGGTCTAGGTGATGAAGCTATAATCACTAGGGGTCAGGTGATGAGAGTCTAGGTGATGAAGCTATAATCACTAAGGAGTCTAGGTGATGAAGCTATAATCACAAAGGGTCTAGGTGATGACTATAATCACTAAGCTAATGAAGGGGTCTAGGTGATGATAGAGGTCTAGGTGATGAAGCTATAATCACTAAGGAGTCTAGGTGATGATATAATCACTAAGGTCTAGGTGATGAAGCTATAATCACTAAGGGGTCTAGGTGATGAAGCTAGGTGATGAAGCTATAATCACTAAGGAGTCTAGGTGATGAAGCCATAATCAAGGGGTCTATGATGAAAGCTATAATCACTAAGGAGTCTAGGTGATGAAGCTATAATCACTAAGGGTCTAGGTGAGGAGTCTAGGTGATGAAGCTATAATCACTAAGGAGTCTAGGTGATGAAGCTATAATCTAAGGAGGTGATGATAGAGGTCTAGTGATGAAGCTATAATCACTAAGGGGTCTAGGTGATGATAGAGGTCTAGGTGATGAAGCCTATAATCACTAAGGAGTCTAGGTGATGAAGCTATAATCACTAAGGGTCTAGGTGATGATAGAGGTCTAGGTGATGAAGCTATAATCACTAAGGAGTCTAGGTGATGAAGCTATAATCACTAAGGGGTCTAGGTGATGAAGCTATAATCACTAAGGGTCTAGGTGATGAGCTAAGCTATAATCACTAAGGAGTCTAGGTGATGAAGCTATAATAATCACTAAGGAGTCTAGGTGATGAAGCTATAATCACTAAGGGGTCTGGTGATGAAGCTATAATCACTAGGAGATCTAGGTGAGAAGCTGTAATCACTAAGGTCTAGGTGATTAGAGGTCTAGGTATAAGCTATAATCACTAAGGGTCTAGGGATGAAGCTATAATCACTAAAAGGAGTCTAGGTGATGAAGCCACTAATCACTAAGTGTCTAGGTGATATAAGGTCTAGGTGATGATAGAGGTCTAGGTGATGAGGCTATAATCATAAGGAGTCTAGGTGATGAAGCTATAATCACTAAGGAGTCTAGGTGATGATAGAGTTCTAGGTGATGATAGAGGTCTAGGTCATGAGGCGTCTAATCATGAGGAGGTCTAGGTGATGAAGCTATAATCCTTGCTAAGGAGTCTAGTGATGAAGCTATAATCACTAAGGAGTCTAGGTGATGAAGCCATAATCACTAAGGGGTCTAGGTGATGAAGCTATAATCACTAAGGGGTCTAGGTGATGAAGCTATAATCACTAAGGAGTCTAGGTGATGACTATAATCACTAAGGGGTCTAGGGGCATGATAGAGGTCTAAGGTGATGAAGCTATAATCACTAAGGAGTCTAGGTGATGAAGCTATAATCACTAAGGGGTCTAGGTGATGAAGCTATAATCACTAAGGGGTCTAGGTGATGATAGAGGTCTAGGTGATGAAGCTATAATCACTAAGGAGTCTAGGTGATGAAGAGGTATAATCACTGAGGAAGTCTATAATCATAGGAGTCTAGGTGATGAAGCTATAATCACTAAGGGGTCTAGGTGATGATAGAGGTCTAGGTGATGAAGCTATAATCACTAAGGAGTCTAGGTGATGAAGCTATAATCACTAAGGAGTCTAGGGTGATGAAGTGAATCACTAAGGTCTAGGTGATGAAGCTATAATCACTAAGGGGTCTAGGGTGATGAAGCTATAATCACTAAGGGGTCTAGTCTAGGTGATGAAGCTATAATCACTAAGGGGTCTAGGTGATGATAGAGGTCTAGGTGATGAAGCTATAATCACTAAGGGGTCTAGGTGATGATAGAGGTCTAGGTGATGAAGCTATAATCACTAAGGGGTCTAGGTGATGATAGAGGTCTAGGTGATGAAGCTATAATCACTAAGGGGTCTAGGTGATGAAGCTATAATCACTAAGGGGTCTAGGTGATGAAGCTATAATCTCTAAGGGGTCTAGGTGATGATAGAGGTCTAGGTGATGAAGCTATAATCACTAAGGAGTCTAGGTGATGAAGCTATAATCACTATGGAGTCTAGGTGATGAAGCTATAATCACTAAGGGGTCTAGGTGATGAAGCTATAATCACTAAGGGGTCTAGGTGATGAAGCTATAATCACTAAGGAGTCTAGGTGATGAAGCTATAATCACTAAGGGGTCTAGGTGATGAAGCTATAATCACTAAGGAGTCTAGGTGATGAAGCTATAATCACTAAGGGGTCTAGGTGATGAAGCTATAATGCTAAGGAGTCCAGTGATGAAGCTATAATCACTAAGGAATCTGGGTGATGATAGAGGTCTAGGTGATGAAGCTATAATCACTAAGGGGTCTAGGTGATGAAGCTATAATCACTAAGGAGTCTAGGTGATGAAGCTATAATCACTAAAGGGGTCTAGGTGATGAAGCTATAATCACTAAGGAGTCTTAGGTGATGAAGCCATAATCACTAAGGGTCTAGGTGATGATAGAGGTCTAGGGTGATGAAGCTATAATCACTAAAGTCTAGATGATGTCTAAAGGTGATGAAGCTATAATCACTAAAGTCAGGTGATGAAGCCATAATCACTAAGGAGTCTAGGTGATGATAGAGATCTAAATGATGAAGCTATAATCACTAAGGGGTCTAGGTGATGAAGTCTAGATTGATAATCTACTACTCAATCAAGGAGTCTAGGTGATAAAGTCTAAATTGGTAGCTATAATCACTAAGGAGTCTAGGTGATGATAGAGGTCTAGGTGATGAAGCTATAATCACTAAGGCGTCTAGGTGATGATAGAGGTCTAGGCGATGAAGCTATAATCACTAAGGGGTCTAGGTGATGAAGCTATAATCACTAAGGAGTCTAGGTGATGAAGATATAATCACTAAGAGGTCTAGGTGATGAAGCTATAATCACTAAGGAGTCTAGGTGATGAAGCTATAATCACTAAGGAGTCTAGGTGATGAAGCTATAATCACTAAGGAGTCTAGGTGATGAAGCTATAATCACTAAGGGGTCTAGGTGATGATAGAGGTCTAGGTGATGAAGCTATAATCACTAAGGAGTCTAGGTGATGAAGCTATAATCACTAAGGGGTCTAGGTGATGATAGAGGTCTAGGTGATGAAGCTATAATCACTAAGGAGTCTAGGTGATGAAGCTATAATCACTAAGGGGTCTAGGTGATGAAGCTATAATCAGTAAGGAGTCTAGGTGATGAAGCTATAATCACTAAGGGGTCTAGGTGATGATAGAGGTCTAGGTGATGAAGTTATAATCACTAAGGAGTCTAGGTGATGAAGCTATAATCACTAAGGGGTCTAGGTGATGATAGAGGTCTAGGTGATGAAGTTATAATCACTAAGGAGTCTAGGTGATGATAGAGGTCTAGGTGATGAAGCTATAATCACTAAGGAGTCTAGGTGATGAAGCTATAATCACTAAGGAGTCTAGGTGATGAAGCTATAATCACTAAGGAGTCTAGGTGATGAAGCTATAATCACTAAGGAGTCTAGGTGATGAAGCTATAATCACTAAGGAGTCTAGGTGATGAAGCTATAATCACTAAGGGGTCTAGGTGATGAAGCTATAATCACTAAGGAGTCTAGGTGATGAAGCTATAATCACTAAGGGTCTAGGTGATGAAGCTATAATCACTAAGGGAGTCTAGGTGATGAAGCTATAATCACTAAGGGGTCTAGGTGATGAAGCTATAATCACTAAG
>NW_025753745.1:0-10183 GCF_021184085.1 Oncorhynchus gorbuscha | reverse complement strand
ATGTAGGGCTTGTATGAAGGGCTTGTATGTAAGGAGCTTGTATGTAGGGCTTGTATATGAGGCTTGTGTAGGGCTTATGAGGCTTGTATGAAGGAGCTTGTATGAAGGGGCTTGCCATGTAGGGCTTATGAAGAGCTTATACTAGGAGAAGCTGTATGAAGAAGGGCTTGGCAGGGCGTGTAAAGGGCTTGTATGTAGGGCTTGTATGTAAGAAGTAGGGCTTGTATGTAGGGTCATGTAAGGCTTGTATGTAGGGCTTTGTAGGGGCCTGAAAGGGCTTGTATGTAGGGCTTGTATGTAGGGCTTGTATGTAGGGCTTGTATGAAGGCTTGTAGGTGTAGAAGGGGCTTGTATGTAGGGCTTGTATTGTATGAATGGCTTGTATGTAGGGCTTGTATGAAGGAGCTTCTGACTTGGTATGTATAACAAATGCAATGTTAGGATCACGTTTGTATTATTGTCAAATCATGGCTATATGAATATTTGTTGATCAAGATACTGTCATTTTTCTGCGGAGGGTTGTGGGGGAGTGGGGGGGAGGGGGAGTGGGGGAGCTTTGCAATGTGATTGTTCGCTCTAAAAAAATCTAACAGATAAACATCTATTTTCAGAGGAGTAGAATAGATACTTGTATCTACGCAACGAAAGGCAGCAGCAGCACTGCCAGTGACTAGTCTCCTCAGGGAACCCTGCACGGCTGTGATTTACTGCATGCCTGCGTGATATTGAGGGAGGGCTTCTGTGATGTATAGCGATTACAAGGAGCGGTGTTCAAACCAACGCCCTCACACAACAGGAGACTAAAGTTTACGTCAATATTATCTTCCACTACCTCGGTGGTGTTCGGTGGAAAATGGGCGTCACCGCAGAAATAATTGTGGTAGCGGTAATGACGCCGGGGAGGGGGGTCAGCGGCAGCTCCCTGCTAGCCTCGCTCGTCTTTGGATTGCACACGGCTCTGCACTTTGACCCCGTGACTTGATTTGAGAGTGCAGCATCGCGTTTTACATGAGCTAAACCCATGACTCCTGCTGCAGGCCCGGATTACGAGCTGGTATGGATTGAGGACGTATGCATATTTAATGATCACTTAAAAAAAAAAAAAATGATGCTTTAAAGACAGCCAATAGGTTCAGTTATAAAGAGTCATGTTGCTGTGATTGGGTGAAGTGCATGTTGGGATAGGAGGAATCGTTTGATATTGGAGAATGTTCCATCTCTCAGTGTGCTACAGATGTGGCATCTTCATTTGATCCCTTTTTTTGTTTTGTTTGTGTATCTGTTGTGGTTTTTGGGGCGGCAGGTAGCCGAGTGGTTAGAGTGGTAGAGGTGGCAGGGTAGCCGAGGTTAGAGGTAGAGGTAGCAGGGTAGCCGAGTGGTTAGAGTGTAGAGGTGGCAGGTAGCCGAGTGGTTAGGAGGTAGAGGTGGCAGGGTAGCCGAGGGTTAGAGTGTGAGGTGGCAGGCAGCCCAGTGGCCAGAGGTAGAGGGGGCAGGGTAGCCTAGTGGTTAGAGTGTAGAGGAGGCAGGGTAGCCTAGTGGGTTAGAGGCAGGAGGCGGCAGGTAGCCCCAGGGCTTAGAGGGTAGAGGGGAGGTGCAGGGTAGCCCAGTGGTTAGAGGTAGGAGGGCCCAGTGGCTAGAGGCAGGGAGGCAGGTAGCCTAGTGGTTAGAGGCAGAGGGGCAGGGTAGCCTAGTGGTTAGAGTGTAGAGGTGGCAGGTAGAGTGGTTAGAGTGTAGAGGTGGCAGGTAGCCTAGTGGTTAGAGGGAGGTTAGCCAGTGGTTAGAGGTGGGTGGCAGGTAGCCTAGTGGTTAGAGGTAGAGGTGGCAGGCAGCCCAGTGGTTAGAGTGCAGAGGCAGGTAGCCGAGTGGTTAGAGGTAGAGGTGGCAGGTAGCCGAGTGGCTGGCGCCTTGGGCCGGTAACTGAAAGGTTACTGGATCAATCCCAGAACTGACAAGATAAAAATCTGTTTTTTCCTGCTCCCTGAAAAAGGAAGTTCCCCAAGGCCGTTTTTCATTGTACATAAGAATTTGTTCTTTAACTGGTTTTCCTTAGTTAAACGTAAAAAATATTTCTGATAGGCAGGGAGCAACAGTATTATTTACAGCTGATTTTTTTAGCATTATGTAGCTGGTTAAAACTCCATATAAACGATACTAGACAGAATCAGCCATTGGTTCTCTTGTTTGCCTCCTGTATAGTTACCCTGTTAGAGTCGGGAGGTGTGGACATCCTTCTCCTTCAGACACACAGGTGACTGACCTCTAATAGCCTTTTGTTGCTCTTTACTCACTGGGTAATTGGTGGAATGATATGATTCATTAGTCCAATCAATTCTGCAATCGTTCTGAAAATCAGTTCGGCCTCTTGATTTATTACAATAGATTACTTGCCAAACCGGTTTTGACAGGAAAACATCGTCGCTATGTTCTACACATTGTAGTAGGGTAAATATACTGTAGCTTCTACACGTTGTAGTAGGATAAATATACTGTAGGGTCTACACATTGTAGTAGTAGGATAAATATAATGTAGCTTCTACACATTGTAGTAGGATAAATATACTGTATGTTCTACACATTTTGTAGTAGGGGTAAAATATACTGTAGCTTCTACACGTTTTGCAGTAGGGTAAAAATAAACTGTAGGTTCTACACATTGCAGTAGGATAAATATACTGTAGGTTCTGTAGGGATTCTAGCTTCCTACATTTTGTAGTAGAAAAATATACTGTAGCTTCCACACATTTTGCAGTAAGGTAAAATATACTGTATGTTCTACACATTTTACAGTAAGGTAAAATATACGTATGTCACACGCTTTTGCAGTGCGGTAAAATATACTGTAGTCAACACATTTTTGCAGTAGGATAAATATACTGTAGCTTCTACATGTTTTGTAGTAGGATAAAATATACTGTAGTTCTAACATTTTTTGTAGTAGTTAAATATACTCGTAGGTTCTACACGTTTTTTACAAGGTAAAATATACCGTATGTTCTATTTTACAGTAAGGTAAAATATACTGTATGTTCTACACATTTTACAGTAAGGTAAAATAACTGTATGTTCTACACATTTTACAGTAAGGTAAAATATACTGTAGGTTCTACACATTTTACAGTAAGGTAAAATATACTGTAGGTTCTACACATTTTACAGTAAGGTGAAAAAACTGTATGTTCTACACATTTTACAGTAAGGTAAAACATACTGTAGGTTCTACACATTTTACAGTAAGGTAAAATATACTGTATTCTACAACTACAGCAAGGCAACATACTCTACACATTTTACAGTAAGGTAAAACATACTGTAGGTTCTACACATTTTACATTAAGGTAAAATATACTGTAGGTCTTGCACATTTTACAGTAAGGTAAATATACCGTAGGTTCTACACATTTTACAGTAAGGTAAATATACTGTAGGTTCTACACGCTTGCAGTTTTTTTCTGATGTTCCATATCATTCATCTGTTAGCTACTGTCAGGCGAGGTGTTTAAACTTCACCTGTATTCATTCTTCACACTTAACCTAAGTCAACTCAACACACAGACATGCATTCAAATAGACTTAACATGCACCAGATTGTAATGGCCTCACCTCTGGTCTGGAGGATCCTGCACTACAAGCCTGCTGTGAATACACGCGACACCTGAGCTGTGCTCCATCGACTCCCCCAGAGACTCAGAGCCACGCAGCTTACTGCTATCTCCTCAGCTCACTGAATAAATAACTCCTGACGGCTTCTACCTTCAGACATGGATTTGGGAATGTGCGTCCCAAATTATACCCTGTATCCTACGTAGCATGATTTTGACCACAGCCCTATGGACCCTATGGGTGCTCTGGTCAAAACGTAGTGCATTATATACGGAATAGAATGCAATTTGGGGACGCAGGAACGGTAGTGGGATGGTGACGGATCAGAGAGGACATTTAGGAAGTTACAGGTCATGCTTACAGACCTTGATTCAGTGAATTTAATGTAAGAGATCATAAGTCAGAAAGCTAGAGAAGATAAAAAAAGGAATCTAGATGTACTAAGCGGAATATAAATGTTAAAGTGACAATGAATCACAATAGAGATTAACCTTTAATACTGGTTGTAACCAGAGACCATGCAGTAGTGGCTTACTGTAAAATGATCTGGTCGGAGCACATCAATTCAGCCCCTGTAATACCAGACCTATACTGTTCTTATTCATACTGTGGTTTACTATACAGATACTGAATACCTGCTCACACAACTCACATATTCATGTCCAGTTTGAATGAAGAAGAAGAAGAAGAAGCAGAAGAAGAAGGAGAAGAAAAAGAAGAAGAAGCAGAAGGAGGATGAAAAGAAGAAGAAGAAGAAGAAGAAGAAGAAGAAGAAGAAGAAGAAGAAGAAGAAGAAGAAGAAGAAGGAGAATAAGCATTAATAAAGAAGAAGAAGAAAAGAAGAAGAAGAAGAAGAAGAAGAAGAAGAAGAAGAAGAAGAAGAAGAAGAAGAAGGAGAAGGAGGAGAAGAACAAGAAGAAGAAGAAGGAGAAGAAGAAGAAGAAGAAGAAGGAGAAGAAGAAGAACAAGAAGAAGAAGAAGAAGAAGAAGAGAAGAAGGAGAAGAAGAAGGAGGAGGAGGAGAAGAAGGAGAAAAGAAGAAGGAGAAGAAGAAGAAGGAAAGAAGAAGAAGTAGAAAGAGAAGAAGAAGGAGGAGAAGAAGAAGGAGAAGAAGAAGAAGAAGGAGGAGGAGAAGAAGAAGGAGAAAAAGAAGAAGGAGAAGAAGAAGAAGGAAAAGAAGAAGAAGTAGAAAGAGAAGAAGAAGGAGGAGACGAAGAAGAAGGAGAAGGAGAAGAAGAAGGAGAAGGAGAAGAAGAAGAAGGAGAGGAAGAAGAAGAAGAAGGAAGAAGAAGAAGGAGAAGAAGAAGAGAGGAGGAGAAGAAGGAGGAGAAGAAGAAGAAGGAGGAGAAGAAGAAGAAGAAGAAGAAGAAGAAGAAGAAGGAGAAGAAGGAGGAGAAGAAGAAGGGATAATTTGTCCATCTGCCCCGTGGATTGGAACTTCCAGTTAGTGCCCTGCTCTCTAACCTATAAGTGAACATTTTGTGGTCAGACGCCCCTGTATCTCCCAGTGACAAAAGCCAGCAGACTGAAGACATACTTTACCGGACGGCATCACACTGTGGGGACTTTGTAGTAAAAGACAGATGGTGACTTTTAGAGTGTGGTGCCTCTTGTGATGATGTGCAAGTACAAGTTTGTGCTGATTCTGCTGTAAAACACCTGACATCACAGCTCATCTGACTACTACACTGTGTTAGATCAGTCATGTGGATGCGTGTGAAGGACATTAAAGACATGCTGTACTTGGGGGTGATTCTTACAGACTACGCCACGCAAACACACATACACGCACGCGCACACGCACACGCAAACACACGCATACGCGCACACGCAAACACACGCGCACACACACACACACACACACACACACACACACACACACACACACACACACACACACACACACACACACACACACACACACACACACACACACACACACACACACACACACACACACACACACTGACAGTTCGTAGTCAGAAAACACACGTGGTGTCACCAAGTACAGTTTCACCAAGTACAGTGAGACCTTCAAAGCAGCTGTGACTAAAGTGTTTTATGCTGTTTCTGTCACCATTGTGGTCTGTCCTTCAGGTATGGTAGAAATACAGTTAACTACAGTTCTTTAAAGGTAGTGTACATTTTACCAGAGTCCTATGGGTCTTAGTTAAGGTAGTGTACACTACATTTGACCAGAGCCCTATGGGTCTTAGTTAAAGGTAGTGTACACTACATTTGACCAGAGTCCTATGGGTCTTAGTTAAAGGTAGTGTACACTACATTTGACCAGAGCCCTATGGGTCTTAGTTAAAGGTAGTGTACACTACGTTTGACCAGGAGCCCTATGGGTCTTAGTTAAAGGTAGTGTACACTACATTTGACCCAGAGCCCTATGGGTCTTAGTTAAAGGTAGTGTACACTACATTTGACCAGAGCCCTATGGGTCTTAGTTAAAGGTAGTGTACACTACATGTGACCAGAGTCCTCAGTACCTATAGGACAGGATAAGACTACATATTTAGTACCTATAGGACAGGAAAGACTACATCCTCAGTACCTATAGGACAGGATAAGACTACATATTTAGTACCTATAGGACAGGATAAAACTACATATTTAGTACCTATAGGACAGGATAAGACTACATCCTCAGTACCTATAGGACAGGATAAGACTACATAGGACAGGATAAAAACTACATATTTATTACCTATAGGACAGGATAAAACTACATATTTAGTTCCTATAGGACTAAGACTACCATCTTTAGGACAGGATAAGACTACATATTTAGTACCTATAGGACAGGATAAGACTACATATTTATTACCTATAGGACAGGATAAGACTACATATTTATTACCTATAGGACAGGATAAGACTACATATTTATTACCTATAGGACAGGATAAAACTACATATTTAGTACCTCCTCAGTACCTATAGGACAGGATAAGACTACATATTTAGTACCTATAGGACAGGATAAAACTACATATTTAGTACCTATAGGACAGGATAAGACTACATATTTAGTACCTATAGGACAGGATAAGACTACATATTTAGTACCTATAGGACAGGATAAGACTACATCATATTTAGTACCTATAGGACAGGATAAGACTACATATTTAGTACACTATAGGACAGGATAAGACTACATATTTAGTACCTATAGGACAGGATAAGACTACATCCTCAGTACCTATAGGATAAGACTACATATTTAGTACCTATAGGACAGATAATACTACATATTTAGTACCTATAGGACAGGATAAGACTAGATATTTAGTCACTATAGGACAGGATAAGACTACATATTTAGTACCTATAGGACAGGATAAGACTACATATTTAGTACCTATAGGACAGGATAAGACTACATATTTAGTACCTATAGGACAGGATAAGACTACATATTTAGTACCTATAGGACAGGATAAGACTACATATTTAGTACCTATAGGACAGGATAAGACTACATATTTAGTACCTATAGGACAGGATAAGACTACATATTTAATACCTATAGGACAGGATAAGACTATGATATTTAATACCTATAGGACAGGATAAGACTACATCTTTAGTACCTATTGACAGGATAAGACTATATTTAGTACCTATAGGACAGGATAAGACTACATATTTAGTACCTATAGGACAGGATAAGACTACATATTTAGTACCTATAGGACAGGATAAGACTACATATTTAGTACCTATAGGACAGGATAAGACTACATATTTAGTACCTATAGGACCAATAGGACAGGATAAGACTACATATTTAGTGCCTATAGGACAGGATAAGACTACATATTTAGTACTATAGGACAGGATAAGACTACATCTTTAGTACCTATTGGACAGGATAAGATAAGACTACAGGATAAGATTTAAGTACCTATAGGACAGGATAAGACTACATCTTTAGTACCTATAGGACAGGATAAGAATACATATTTAGTACTACAGGATAAGACCTCAGTACCTATAGGACAGGATAAGACTACATATTTAGTACCTATAGGACAGGATAAGGACTACATATTTAGTCACTATAGGACAGGATAAGACTACATATTTAGTACCTATAGGACAGGATAAGACTACATATGCAGTCACTATAGGACAGGATAAAGACTACATATTTAGTACCTATAGGAAAGGATAAGACTACATCTTTAGTACCTATAGACAGGATAAGACTACATATTTAGTACCTATAGGACAGGATAAGACTAGATATTTAGTCACTATAGGACAGGATAAGACTACATATTTAGTACCTATAGGACAGGATAAGACTACATAGTTTAGTCACTATAGGACAGGATAAGACTACATATTTAGTACCTATAGGACAGGATAAGACTACATATTTAGGGACAGGATAAGACTACATATTTAGTACCTATAGGACAGGATAAGACTACATCTTTAGTACCTATAGGACAGGATAAGAATACATTTTAGTACCTATAGGACAGGATAAGACTACATCTTTAGTACCTATAGGACAGGATAAGACTACATATTTAGTACCTATAGGACAGGGATAAGACTACATATTTAGTCACTATAGGACAGGATAAGACTACATATTTAGTACCTATAGGACAGGATAAGACTGGACATATGCAGTCACTATAGGACAGGATAAGACTACATATTTAGTACCTATAGGGACAGGATAAGACTACATCTTTAGTACCTATAGGACAGGATAAGACTACATATTTAGTACCTATAGGACAGGATAAGACTACATATTTAGTCACCATAGGACAGGATAAGACTACATATTTAGTACCTATAGGACAGGATAAGACTACATTTAGTCTATAGGACAGGATAAGACTACATATTTAGTACCTATAGGACTGTAGTGGATAGACTGTTATTTATGCAAACCCGGCAGTATCGTGACAGACTAGATATTTAGTCACCTTATAGGATTAGGGACAAGATCTGTATATTTGTAAGTACCTATAGGGACAGACAAAGCACCACATACTTAGTACCTATAGACAGGATAAGACTATATATTTAGTAAATTTATAGGATATGAGCAAGACTACATATTTAGTACCTATAGGACATGATAAGACTACATATTTAGTACCTATAGGACAGGATAAGACTACATATTTAGTACCTATAGGACAGGATAAGACTACATATTTAGTACCTATAGGACATGATAAGACTACATATTTAGTACCTATAGGACAGGATAAGACTACATATTTAGTACCTATAGGACAGGATAAGACTACATATTTAGTACCTGTAGGACAGGATAAGACTACATATGCAATCACCACCTCGACGAAGTACAACACATTTACTCGACGGGCTAAATTTATGACAACCCACAGATTGGCTAGGAGTCCAACAGGCTGTCACAGTTGAATTAGATCCTGACCAATAGAGGGACAGCTTTCCAAGGTTCCTTCAGCCTGCCAAGGTTCCTTCACACACCCTTCCAATATTTCCACTTTAATTGCGCCACTCGAGAAATGTATGTGCCTGTGAATATGGCAGGAATCTTAAAGCTCTATTGCGAGAGTCATTAGTGACTACAGATTTTACAACATTTGTGTGCCAAGGTGAACCAATTAAAGCAGCAGAAGTCGCAAACCATTGCAAACAGATGGTGGATTTCAACCCGCCATCGCTGAGCGAGCTGGTAACTGTCAGCCTGTTCAGGCACCTGCTAGTCCACGCATAAGTGCAGACACAGAACACACATGTCCAAGCCATCACAGACCCACAAGAGGAGCCTAATGATGCTATTAGCTAACGTTGTTGTACCAATTTCATACAGCTTGTTTTAGTGACGCTGTCGTTTCAGCTTGTCGTTCTGTTTAGGGTTCACGGCACAGTTCAAAAGCCTCAGGAATAGTACTTTAATAGGAACTTAGAGCACGTCTTGTTGTAGGACACCAGGTGAGTTCACACAGACAGACACGTACATACTAGTGCTCGCACGCACACACACACACACACGCATGCACACACACACATACACGCACACACACACGCACGCACACACACACACACGCACACACACACACACCTTTCTACAGAGACATACATGACTCTGGCTTGCGATCAAATCATTACATCATCATATTACACTTTGTAACGATCGTTATATGTAGGAGTGGACCATAACGCAGCATGTTCATGATAAATGTAATACTCAAAACACTCTGTGGGCCAGGTGAATTAATACTCAAAACACTCTGTGGGCCAGGTGAATTAATACTCAAAACACTCTGTGGGCCAGGTGAATTAATACTCAAAACACTCTGTGGGCCAGGTGGAATAATACTCAAAACACTCTGTGTGCCAGGTAAATTAATACTCAAAACACTCTGTGGGCCAGGTGTATTACTACTCAAAACACTCTGTGGGCCAGGTGAATTAATAACAAAGAGGGGGAAAGACCGAAACAGTCCTGTCAGGTGCAGACACTAAACAGAAAACAACTACCCACAAAACCCAAACCAAAAAGGACAACTTATATACGATCCTGTGCACAAGGTAACTGAACGAAGTACACT
>NW_025753744.1:0-10186 GCF_021184085.1 Oncorhynchus gorbuscha | reverse complement strand
TTAGTACTGTGGAATAGAGTTACATGTAGTCATGTCTCTATGTAGTACTGTGGAATAGAGTTCCATGTAGTCATGGCTCTATGTAGTACTGTGGAATAGAGTTCCGTGTAGTCATGGCTCTATGTAGTACTGTGGAATAGAGTTCCATGTAGTCATGGCTCTATGTAGTACTGTGGAATAGAGTTCCATGTAGTCATGGCTCTCCGTAGTACTGTGGAATATAGTTCCATGTAGTCATGGTTCTATGTAGTACTGTGGAATAGAGTTCCATGTAGCCATGGCTCTCCGTAGTACTGTGTCTGTTCTGGACTTGGAAATGTCAATTAGTAAATAAAGTCAGGAGGAGAAATTTGCCTGAAAAGTCTTATAATAAGATGCATGGACTCACTCTTTGTGTAATAATAGTGTTTATCATGATTTCTGAATGACTACCTCATCTCTGTACCCCACACATACAATTATCTGTAAGGTCCCTCATCTCTGTACCCCACACATACAATTATCTGTAAGGTCCCTCATCTCTGTACCCCACACATACTGTAAGGTCCCTCATCTCTGTACCCCACACATACTGTAAGGTCCCTCATCTCTGTACCCCACACATACTGTAAGGTCCCTCATCTCTGTACCCCACACATACTGTAAGGTCCCTCATCTCTGTACCCCACACATACAAGTATCTGTAAGGTCCCTCATCTCTGTACCCCACACATACAAGTATCTGTAAGGTCCCTCATCTCTGTACCCCACACATACAAGTATCTGTAAGGTCCCTCATCTCTGTACCCCACACATACAAGTATCTGTAAGGTCCCTCATCTCTGTACCCCACACATACAAGTATCTGTAAGGTCCCTCATCTCTGTACCCCCACACATACAATTATCTGTAAGGTCCCTCATCTCTGTACCCCCACACATACAATTACCTGTAAGGTCCCTCATCTCTGTACCCCCACACATACAAGTATCTGTAAGGTCCCTCATCTCTGTACCCCACACATACAATTATCTGTAAGGTCCCTCATCTCTGTAGCCCCACACATACAAGTATCTTTAAAGCAGACATTGAATATCCCTTTGAGCATGGTGAAGTTATTAATTACACTTTGGATGGTGTATCAATACACCCAATCACGACAAAGATACATGTGTCCTTCCTAACTCAGTTGCCGGAGAGGAAGGAAACCACTCAGGGATTTCACCATGAGGCCAATGGTGACTTTAAAACAGTTACAGAGTTTAATGGCTGTGATAGGAGAACACTGAGGATGAATCAACAACATTGTAGTTACTCCACAACACTAACCTAAAGGACAGAGTTTAATGGCTGTGATAGGAGAACACTGAGGATGGATCAACAACATGGTAGTTACTCCACAATACTAACCTAAATGACAGAGTGAAAAGAAGGAAGCCTGTACAGAATAAAAATATTCCAAAATGTCATCCTGTTTGTAACAAGGCAATAATGTAATACTGCAAAAATATGTGGCAAAGCAATACATTTTTTGTACTGAATACAAATTGTTATGTTTGGGAAAAATCCAATAAAACACATTACTCAGGAAACACTTAATATTTTCAAGCATAGTGGTGGCTGCATCATGTTATGGGTATGCTTGTAATAGTCAAGGACTTGAGATTTTCAGGATAAAAAAGAAACCGAATGGAGCTACACACAGGCAAAATCGTAGAGGAAAACCTGCTTTCCCTCAGGATAATAATCCACATTTCAGCAGGTCAACAATCTAAAACACAAGGTCAAATCTACACTGGAGTTGCTGACCAAGATGACAGGGAATGTTCCTGAGTGGCCGAGTTACAGCTTTGACTTAAATCTACTTAAAAAATCTATGGCAAGACCTGAAAATGGTTGTCAAGCAATGATCAACAACCAATTTGACAGAGCTTGAACAATTTTTAAAAGAATAAATGACCAAATGTTGTACAATCCAGGTGTGGAAAGTTCTTAGAGACTTACCCAGAAAGACTCACAGCTGTAATCGCTGCCAAAGGTGCTTCAGACTCATGGGTGTGAAGACTTATGAGATATTGAGATATTTCTGTATTTCATTATCAATAAGTTGTCTAAAAACACGTTTTCACTTTGTCATTATGGGGTATTGTGTGTAGATGGATGAACATTGGTTTTACATTCAGAACATTGAAGCATTTTAAAACAGATATATAGATGTAGACCCTAACTGTGGCCTAAATTCAGATAGATACAGTGCATTTGGCAAGTATTCAGACCCCTTGAATATTTCCACATTTTGTTGAGTTAAAGCCTTATTCTAAAATTGATTAAATTGTTTGTTTTTTTTCCTCATCAATCTACTCACAATACACCATAATGTCAAGCAAAAACTGATTTTTAGAACATTTTGCAAATATATATATATTTTTTATATAAATATTCAGACCCTTTACTCAGTGCTTTGTTGAAGCACCTTTGGCAACAATAACAGACTCGAGTCTTCTTGGGTATGATGCTAGAAGCTTGGCACATCTGTATTTGGTGAGTTTCTCCCATCCTTCTCTGCAAATCCTCTCAAGCTCTGTCAATTTTAAAGGGCGAAAAATGTGATTTTCTTTCAAAAACTAAGGACATTTCTAAGTGACTCCAATCTTTTGAACGGTAGTGCATGTTGTCAACAGGTCAACAGTATTTGGTCAACAGGTCAACAGTATGTGGTCAACAGTATATGGTCAACAGGTCAACAGTATTTGGTCAACAGGTCAACAGTATGTGGTCAACAGTATGTGGTCAACAGGTCAACAGTATTTGGTCAACAGTATGTGGTCAACAGGTCAACAGTATGTGGTCAACAGTATGTGGTCAACAGGTCAACAGTATGTGGTCAACAGTATATGGTCAACAGGTCAACAGTATGTGGTCAACAGTATGTGGTCAACAGTATGTGGTCAACAGGTCAACAGGTCAACAGTATGTGGTCAACAGGTCAACAGTATGTGGTCAACAGGTCAACAGGTCAACAGTATGTGGTCAACAGGTCAACAGTATGTGGTCAACAGGTCAACAGGTCAACAGGTCAACAGTATGTGGTCAACAGGTCAACAGTATGTGGTCAACAGGTCAACAGGTCAACAGTATTTGGTCAACAGGTCAACAGGTCAACAGTATGTGGTCAACAGGTCAACAGTATGTGGTCAACAGGTCAACAGTATTTGGTCAACAGGTCAATAGTATGTGGTCAATAGGTCAACAGTATTTGGTCAACAGGTCAACAGTATTTGGTCAACAGGTCAACAGTATGTGGTCAACAGGTCAACAGGTCAACAGTATGTGGTCAACAGGTCAACAGGTCAACAGTATGTGGTCAACAGGTCAACAGTATGTGGTCAACAGTATGTGGTCAACAGGTCAACAGTATGTGGTCAACAGGTCAACAGTATGTGGTCAACAGGTCAACAGTATGTGGTCAACAGGTCAACAGTATGTGGTCAACAGGTCAACAGGTCAACAGTATGTGGTCAACAGGTCAACAGTATGTGGTCAACAGTATGTGGTCAACATGTTAACAGTATGTGGTCAACAGTATGTGGTCAACAGCATGTGGTCAACAGCATGTGGTCAACAAGTCAACAGTATGTGGTCAACAGTATGTGGTCAACAGGTCAACAGTATGTGGTCAACAGGTCAACAGGTCAACAGGTCAACAGTATGTGGTCAACAGTATGTGGTCAACAGTATGTGGTCAACAGGTCAACAGTATGTGGTCAACAGGTCAACAGTATGTGGTCAACAGTATGTGGTCAACAGGTCAACAGTATGTGGTCAACAGGTCAACAGGTCAACAGTATGTGGTCAACAGGTCAACAGGTCAACAGGTCAACAGGTCAACAGGTCAACAGTATGTGGTCAACAGGTCAACAGGTCAACAGTATTTGGTCAACAGGTCAACAGGTCAACAGTATGTGGTCAACAGGTCAACAGTATTTGGTCAACAGGTCAACAGTATTTGGTCAACAGGTCAACAGTATGTGGTCAACAGGTCAACAGGTCAACAGTATGTGGTCAACAGGTCAACAGGTCAACAGTATGTGGTCAACAGGTCAACAGGTCAACAGTATGTGGTCAACAGGTCAACAGTATGTGGTCAACAGGTCAACAGGTCAACAGGTCAACAGTATGTGGTCAACAGGTCAACAGTATGTGGTCAACATGTCAACAGTATGTGGTCAACAGGTCAACAGTATGTGGTCAACAGTATGTGGTCAACAGTATGTGGTCAACAGTATGTGGTCAACAGGTCAACAGTATGTGGTCAACAGGTCAACAGTATGTGGTCAACAGGTCAACAGGTCAACAGGTCAACAGTATGTGGTCAACAGTATGTGGTCAACAGTATGTGGTCAACAGGTCAACAGTATGTGGTCAACAGTATGTGGTCAACAGTATGTGGTCAACAGGTCAACAGGTCAACAGTATGTGGTCAACAGGTCAACAGTATGTGGTCAACAGGTCAACAGGTCAACAGTATGTGGTCAACAGGTCAACAGTATGTGGTCAACAGGTCAACAGGTCAACAGGTCAACAGTATGTGGTCAACAGGTCAACAGTATGTGGTCAACAGGTCAACAGGTCAACAGTATTTGGTCAACAGGTCAACAGGTCAACAGTATGTGGTCAACAGGTCAACAGTATGTGGTCAACAGGTCAACAGTATTTGGTCAACAGGTCAATAGTATGTGGTCAATAGGTCAACAGTATTTGGTCAACAGGTCAACAGTATTTGGTCAACAGGTCAACAGTATGTGGTCAACAGGTCAACAGGTCAACAGTATGTGGTCAACAGGTCAACAGGTCAACAGTATGTGGTCAACAGGTCAACAGTATGTGGTCAACAGTATGTGGTCAACAGGTCAACAGTATGTGGTCAACAGGTCAACAGTATGTGGTCAACAGGTCAACAGTATGTGGTCAACAGGTCAACAGTATGTGGTCAACAGGTCAACAGGTCAACAGTATGTGGTCAACAGGTCAACAGTATGTGGTCAACAGTATGTGGTCAACAGCATGTGGTCAACAGCATGTGGTCAACAGGTCAACAGTATGTGGTCAACAGTATGTGGTCAACAGGTCAACAGTATGTGGTCAACAGGTCAACAGGTCAACAGGTCAACAGTATGTGGTCAACAGTATGTGGTCAACAGTATGTGGTCAACAGGTCAACAGTATGTGGTCAACAGGTCAACAGTATGTGGTTAACAGTATGTGGTCAACAGGTCAACAGTATGTGGTCAACAGGTCAACAGGTCAACAGTATGTGGTCAACAGGTCAACAGGTCAACAGGTCAACAGGTCAACAGGTCAACAGTATGTGGTCAACAGGTCAACAGGTCAACAGTATTTGGTCAACAGGTCAACAGGTCAACAGTATGTGGTCAACAGGTCAACAGTATTTGGTCAACAGGTCAACAGTATTTGGTCAACAGGTCAACAGTATGTGGTCAACAGGTCAACAGGTCAACAGTATGTGGTCAACAGGTCAACAGGTCAACAGTATGTGGTCAACAGGTCAACAGGTCAACAGTATGTGGTCAACAGGTCAACAGTATGTGGTCAACAGGTCAACAGGTCAACAGGTCAACAGTATGTGGTCAACAGGTCAACAGTATGTGGTCAACATGTCAACAGTATGTGGTCAACAGGTCAACAGTATGTGGTCAACAGTATGTGGTCAACAGTATGTGGTCAACAGTATGTGGTCAACAGGTCAACAGTATGTGGTCAACAGGTCAACAGTATGTGGTCAACAGGTCAACAGGTCAACAGTATGTGGTCAACAGTATGTGGTCAACAGTATGTGGTCAACAGGTCAACAGTATGTGGTCAACAGGTCAACAGGTCAACAGGTCAACAGTATGTGGTCAACAGTATGTGGTCAACAGTATGTGGTCAACAGGTCAACAGTATGTGGTCAACAGGTCAACAGTATGTGGTCAACAGTATGTGGTCAACAGTATGTGGTCAACAGGTCAACAGGTCAACAGTATGTGGTCAACAGGTCAACAGTATGTGGTCAACAGGTCAACAGGTCAACAGGTCAACAGTATGTGGTCAACAGGTTAACAGTATGTGGTCAACAGGTCAACAGGTCAACAGGTCAACAGTATGTGGTCAACAGGTCAACAGTATGTGGTCAACAGGTCAACAGGTCAACAGGTCAACAGTATGTGGTCAACAGGTCAACAGTATGTGGTCAACAGGTCAACAGTATGTGGCCAACAGGTCAACAGGTCAACAGTATGTGGTCAACAGGTCAACAGGTCAACAGTATGTGGTCAACAGGTCAACAGGTCAACAGTATGTGGTCAACAGGTCAACAGGTCAACAGGTCAACAGTATGTGGTCAACAGGTCAACAGGTCAACAGTATGTGGTCAACAGGTCAACAGTATGTGGTCAACAGGTCAACAGGTCAACAGTATGTGGTCAACAGGTCAACAGGTCAACAGGTCAACAGTATGTGGTCAACAGGTCAAGAGTATGTGGTCAACAGGTCAACAGGTCAACAGTATGTGGTCAACAGTATGTGGTCAACAGGTCAACACTATGTGGTCAACAGGTCAACAGGTCAACAGTATGTGGTCAACAGGTCAACAGTATGTGGTCAACAGTATGTGGTCAACAGGATGTGGTCAACAGGTCAACAATATGTGGTCAACAGTATGTGGTCAACAGGTCAACAGTATGTGGTCAACAGGTCAACAGGTCAACAGGTCAACAGTATGTGGTCAACAGCATGTGGTCAACAGGTCAACAGTATGTGGTCAACATGTCAACAATATGTGGTCAACAGGTCAACAGTATGTGGTCAACAGGTCAACAGTATGTGGTCAACATGTCAACAGTATGTGGTCAACAGGTCAACAATACGTGGTCAACAGCATGTGGTCAACAGCATGTGGTCAACAGGTCAACAGTATGTGGTCAACAGCATGTGGTCAACAGCATGTGGTCAACAGCATGTGGTCAACAGGTCAACAGTATGTGGTCAACAGCATGTGGTCAACAGCATGTGGTCAACAGGTCAACAGTATGTGGTCAACAGGTCAACAATATGTGGTCACATGTCAACAGTGTGTGGTCAACAGGTCAACAGTATGTGGTCAACAGGCCAACAGTATGTGGTCAACAGGTCAACAGTATGTGGTCAACAGATCAACAGTTTGTGGTCAACATGTCAACAGTATGTGGTCAACAGGTCAACAGTTTGTGGTCAACATGTCAACAGTATGTGGTCAACAGGCCAACAGTATGTGGTCAACAGGTGAACAGTGTGTGGTCAACAGGTCAACAGTTTGTGGTCAACATGTCAACAGTATGTGGTCAACAGGTGAACAGTGTGTGGTCAACATGTCAACAGTATATGGTCAACAGGTCAACAGGTGAACAGTGTGTGGTCAACAGTCCTCCAATCCAGGAATTAAATAAATCATCAAAATAAAAGTATCTCGCTTTAAATATTTTAGTAAAATGCTCCACAATGACTGGGCAGCAAAGCTAAAAGCACTCCTACCCTTTTAGGGTTTGGAATATTTTATAAAATGCAATTTTGAGATCTCAGACGGTCGTGTCCATGAGTCTGTAGGTTGAATAAAATGCTGAAATATACTAGCAGCCTCCCTAAGAAGGCCTTGTAGAGTAACACGTTAGTCTGTAATTTCACGGTTAAGGAGGGCTTTGTGTTTGTTACAGATCTAAGAGCAGATTGGTAGAGCGTATCTAGTGTGTCTCGGTAGGACCCATCACCATAGTCCAACAAAGGCTAAATAGTGGCTGCAACAAGATATTTTCTAGCTTAAAATTAAACCAAAACTAAAGAAAAGCCTAGATTAAGTTTAAGCTTTTTAGTGGGCTGTTGAACTTGGCTTGTTTTGCTGAATGACTAGCTGAGGCAGACTAGGGGCTTGTTTTGCTGAGTGACTAGCTGAGGCAGACTAGGGGCTTGTTTTGCTGAGTGACTATCTGAGGCAGACTAGGGGCTTGTTTTGCTGAATGACTAGCTGAGGCCAACTAGGGGCTTGTTTTGCCGAGTGACTATCTGAGGCAGACTAGGGGCTTGTTTTGCTGAGTGACTATCTGAGGCAGACTAGGGGCTTGTTTTGCTGAATGACTAGCTGAGGCAGACTAGGGGCTTGTTTTGCTGAATGACTAGCTGAGGCCAACTAGGGGCTTGTTTTGCTGAGTGACTAGCTGAGGCCAACTAGGGGCTTGTTTTGCTGAGTGACTAGCTGAGGCCAACTAGGGGCTTGTTTTGCTGAGTGACTATCTGAGGCAGACTAGGGGCTTGTTTTGCTGAGTGACTATCTGAGGCAGACTAGGGGCTTGTTTTGCTGAGTGACTATCTGAGGCAGACTAGGGGCTTGTTTTGCTGAGTGACTATCTGAGGCAGACTAGGGGCTTGTTTTGCTGAGTGACTATCTGAGGCAGACTAGGGGCTTGTTTTGCTGAGTGACTATCTGAGGCAGACTAGGGGCTTGTTTTGCTGAGTGACTATCTGAGGCAGACTAGGGGCTTGTTTTGCTGAGTGACTATCTGAGGCAGACTAGGGGCTTGTTTTGCTGAGTGACTATCTGAGGCAGACTAGGGGCTTGTTTTGCTGAGTGACTAGCTGAGGCAGACTAGGGGCTTGTTTTGCTGATCTAATAATAATGACTTATAGACAGTTGAAGTCAGAAGTTTACATACACTTAGCTTGGAGTCATTAAAACTCTTTTTTTCAACCACTCCACACATTTCTTGTTAACAAAATATAGTTTTGACAAGTCGGTTAGGACATCTACTTCACAGACAGATTATTTCACTTATAATTCACTGTATAACGATTCTAGTGGGTCAGAAGTTTACATACACTAAGTTGACTGTGCCTTTAAACAGCTTGGAAAATTCCAGAAAATGATGTTGAAATTATGTTTGGAGAAAGGGGGAGGCTTACAAGTCGAAGAAAACCATCCCAACCGTGAAGCACGGGGGGTGGCAGCATCATGTTGTGGGGGTGCTTTGCTGCAGGAGGGACTGGTGCACTTCACAAAATAGATGGCATCATGAGGATGAAAATTATGTGGATATACTGAAGCAACGTCTCAAGACATCAGTCAAGAAGTTGAAGCTCGGTCGCAAATGGGTCTTCCAAATGGACAATGACCCCAAGCATACTTCCAAAGTTGTGGCAAAATGGCTTAAGGACAACAAAGGCAAGGTATTGGAGTGGCCATCACAAAGCCCTGACCTCAATCCTATAGAACATTTGTGGTCAGAGCTGAAAGAGCGTGTGCGAGCAAGGAGGCCCACAAACCTGACTCAGTTACAACAGCTCTGTCAGGAGGAATGGGCCAAAATGCACCCAACTTAATGTGGGAAGCTTGTGGAAGGCTACCCTAAACATTTGACCCAAGTTAAACAATTTATTGGCAATGCTACCAAATACTAATTGAGTGTATGTAAACTTCTGACCCACTGGGAATGTGATGAAATAAAAGCTGAAATAAATCATTCTCTCTACTATTATTCTGACGTTTCACATTCTTAAAATAAAGTGGTGATCCTAACTGACCTAAAATAGGGAATTTTTACTGGGATTAAATGTCCGGAATTGAGAAAAACTGGGTTTAAATGTATTTGGCGGTGTATGTATGTAAACTTCCGACTTCAACTGTACGTAGATATGAAGATATAGACACTAACATGCGGCCTACATTCAGTTAGATATAGATCCAGATAGTATAGACACTGACCCCGTCCACTGCGGCCCACGAAGCGCAGGTCGTTAAAGCGAGCCACCTGGTTCTTCATCACTCCCGATGCGTTCCGCAGCTCGGCCGAGTAGTTCTCATCGTTTCCCGCCATCACCGTTACGACCGTCCCATCAGTCACCTCTCCCAACCCCACAACCTGGAGAGGATTGGATGCTGGGATGTCATAGATGACTAAGCACAGAACGGAGCCTCCACACAAAATGGTGCCTAACTTTCCTTTGATACCTTAGCCTTTTTTGGGGGGGGTTGTAGATTTCTCCTGATGTGTTAAGGGATTTGCCTATTAGGTGGATTCAGCTTGAGTTCAGACCAGTTTCGACCGCTGAATATGTCTGTCACTGTTTTGGGGTGAAATAACTCATTAGATCGCTCATTATAATGAAACTGAATATAACATAA
>NW_025753743.1:0-10187 GCF_021184085.1 Oncorhynchus gorbuscha | reverse complement strand
ACGTCATTTCCGGTCACAACTTGCAGGCTTGTTTTCAAATTGCTGTGCGTTTGTTGCCAACCTATTTTGCTACCTGACAACTTTACGGGTTTCACTTTTTAATTACCGTTCATATATTTATTTTTCCTCGACTTTTTCACTCCGGACGCTTTATCTGGACACGATTCGTCAGGACCTCCAACAGCCGAAGCTAAGTAGTAACATTAACATGATGCCTTCTAATTGCAGCCGCTGTGCTCGCCTTACGGGCAGGATAGCTGTACTGCAAGCCCAGCTTCAGACGCAATCGTTAGGCAAGGGTAATTTCAGTGTAGGAAAGGATGAAACAGCGTCTGTGCCACCAGTAAGTACAGATAGTAGTATAAATCCCCTGGCACAGTCCCCGCAGCCGGACAACTTTCTCACGGTTTCTGGAAGGAAATGCTGTAGGAACGCTCAACCGGTGTCGCTCATTCAGCAGACAGAAACTTTCAACCGGTTCTCCCCATTAAGCAGCGGGTCGGTGTCAGAGGCCGAGTCTTCTGGTCTCTACTCCTCCCGTTACGGGGTCTGAGACGCCGAAGCTTCCCACCATTAGCTCTGACAAATTGAAAACTCTAGTCATTGGCGACTCCATTACCCGCAGTATTAGACTTAAAGCGAATCATCCAGCGATCATACACTGTTTACCCGGGGGCAGGGGCTACCGACGTTAAGGCTAATCTGAAGATGGTGCTGGCTAAAGCTAAAACTGGCGAGTGTAGAGAGTATAGAGATATTGTTATCCACGTCGGCACCAACGATGTTAGGATGAAACAGTCAGAGATCACCAAGCGCAACATAGCTTCTGCGTGCATATCAGCTAGAAAGATGTGTCGGCATCGAGTAATTGTCTCTGGCCCCTCCCAGTTAGGGGGAGTGATGAGCTCTACAGCAGAGTCTCACAACTCAATCGCTGGTTGAAAACTGTTTTCTGCCCCTCCCAAAAGATAGAATTTGTAGATAATTGGCCCTCTTCTGGGACTCGCCCACAAACAGGACCAAGCCTGACCTGCTGAGGAGTGACGGACTCCATCCTAGCTGGAGGGGTGCTCTCATCTTATCTGCCAACATAGACAGGGCTCTAACTCCTCTAGCTCCACAATGAAATAGGGTGCAGGCCAGGCAGCAGGCTATTAGCCAGCCTGCCAGCATAGTGGAGTCTGCCACTAGCATAGTTAGTGTAGTCAGCTCAGCTATCACCATTGAGACCGTGTCTGTGCCTCGACCTGGGTTGGGCAAAACTAAACATGGCGGTGTTCGCCTTAGCAATCTCACTAGGATAAAGACCACCTCCATTCCTGTCATTACTGAAAGAGATCATGATACCTCACATCTCAAAATAGGGCTACTTAATGTTAGATCCCTTACTTCAAAGGCAATTATAGTCAATGAACTAATCACTGATCATAATCTTGATGTGATTGGCCTGACTGAAACATGGCTTAAGCCTGATGAATTTACTGTGTTAAATGAGGCCTCACCTCCTGGCTACACTAGTGACCATATCCCCGTGCATCCCGCAAAGGCGGAGGTGTTGCTAACATTTACGATAGCAAATTTCAATTTACAAAAAAAAATGACGTTTTCGTCTTTTGAGCTTCTAGTCATGAAATCTATGCAGCCTACTCAATCACTTTTTATAGCTACTGTTTACAGGCCTCCTGGGCCATATACAGCGTTTCTCACTGAGTTCCCTGAATTCCTATCAGACCTTGTAGTCATTGCAGATAATATTCTAATCTTTGGTGACTTTAATATTCACATGGAAAAGTCCACAGACCCACTCCAAAAGGCTTTTGGAGCCATCATCGACTCAGTGGGTTTTGTCCAACATGTCTCTGGACCCACTCACTCACAGTCATACGCTGACCTAGTTTTGTCCCATGGAATAAATGTTGTGGATCTTAATGTTTTTCCTCATAATCCTGGACTATCAGACCACCATTTTATTACGTTTGCAATTGCAACAAATAATCTGCTCAGACCCCAACCAAGGAACATCAAAAGTCGTGCTATAAATTCACAGACAACACAAAGATTCCTTGATGCCCTTCCAGACTCCCTCTGCCTACCCAAGGACGCCAGAGGACAAAAATCCGTTAACCACCTAACTGAGGATCTCAATTTAACCTTGCGCAATACCCTAGATGCAGTTGCACCCCTAAAAACTAAAAAATGTCTCATAAGAAACTAGCTCCATGGTACACAGAAAATACCCGAGCTCTGAAGCAAGCTTCCAGAAAATTGGAACGGAAATGGCGCCACACCAAACTGGAAGTCTTCCGACTAGCTTGGAAGGATGGTACCGTGCAGTACCGAAGAGCCCTTACTGCTGCTCGATCGTCCTATTTTTCTAACTTAATTGAGGAAAATAAGAACAATCCGAAATTCCTTTTTGATACTGTGGCAAAGCTAACTAAAAAGCAGCATTCCCAAGAGAGGATGACTTGCACTTTAGCAGTGATAAATTCATGAACTTCTTTGAGGAAAAGATTATGATTATTAGAAAGCAAATTACGGACTCCTCTTAAACCTGCGTATTCCTCCAAACCTCAGTTGTCCTGAGTCTGCACAACTCTGCCAGGACCTAGGATCAAGAGAGACGCTCAAGTGTTTTAGTACTATATCTCTTGACACAATGATGAAAATAATCATGGCCTCTAAACCTTCAAGCTGTATACTGGACCCTATTCCAACTAAACTACTGAAAGAGCTGCTTCCTGTGCTTGGCCCTCCTATGTTGAACATAATAAACGGCTCTCTATCCACTGGATGTGTACCAAACTCACTAAAAGTGGCAGTAATAAAGCCTCTCTTGAAAAAGCCAAACCTTGACCCAGAAAATATAAAAACTATCGGCCTATATCGAATCTTCCATTCCTCTCAAAGATTTTAGAGAAGGCTGTTGCGCAGCAACTCACTGCCTTCCTGAAGACAAACAATGTATACGAAATGCTTCAGTCTGGTTTTAGACCCCATCATAGCACTGAGACGGCACTTGTGAAGGTGGTAAATGACATTTTGATGGCATCGGACCGAGGCTCTGCATCTGTCCTCGTGCTCCTAGACCTTAGTGCTGCTTTTGATACCATCGATCACCACATTCTTTGGAGAGATTGGAAACCCAAATTGGTCTACACGGACATGTTCTGGCCTGGTTTAGGTCTTATCTGTCGGAAAGATATCAGTTTGTCTCTGTGAATGGTTTGTCCTCTGACAAATCAACTGTACATTTCGGTGTTCCTCAAGGTTCTGTTTTAGGACCACTATTGTTTTCACTATATATTTTACCTCTTGGGGATGTTATTCGAAAACATAATGTAAACTTTCACTGCTATGCGGATGACACACAGCTGTACATTTCAATGAAACATGGTGAAGCACCAAAATTGCCCTCGCTAGAAGCATGTGTTTCAGACATAAGGAAGTGGATGGCTGCAAACTTTCTACTATTAAACTCGGACAAAACAGAGATGCTTGTTCTAGGTCCCAAGAAACAAAGAGATCTTCTGTTGAATCTGACAATTAATCTTAATGGTTGTACAGTCGTCTCAAATAAAACTGTGAAGGACCTCGGCGTTACTCTGACCCTGATCTCTTTTTGAAGAACATATCAAGACCATTTCGAGGACAGCTTTTTTCCATCTACGTAACATTGCAAAAATCAGAAACTTTCTGTCCAAAAATGATGCAGAAAAATTAATCCATGCTTTTGTCACTTCTAGGTTAGACTACTGCAATGCTCTATTTTCCGGCTACCCGGATAAAGCACTAAATAAACTTCAGTTAGTGCTAAATACGGCTGCTAGAATCCTGACTAGAACCAAAAAATTTGATCATATTACTCCAGTGCTAGCCTCTCTACACTGGCTTCCTGTCAAAGCAAGGGGCTGATTTCAAGGTTTTACTGCTAACCTACAAAGCATTACATGGGCTTGCTCCTACCTACCTCTCTGATTTGGTCCTGCCGTACATACCTATACGTACGCTACGGTCACAAGACGCAGGCCTCCTAATTGTCCCTAGAATTTCTAAGCAAACAGCTGGAGGCAGGGCTTTCTCCTATAGAGCTCCATTTTTATGGAACGGTCTGCCTACCCATGTCAGAGACGCAAACTCGGTCTCAACCTTTAAGTCTTTACTGAAGACTCATCTCTTCAGTGGGTCATATGATTGAGTGTAGTCTGGCCCAGGAGTGGAAGGTGAACGGAAAGGCTTGGAGCAACGAACCGCCCTTGCTGTCTCTGCCTGGCCGGTTCCCCGTTTTCCACTGGGATTCTCTGCCTCTAACCCTGTTACGGGGGCTGAGTCACTGGCTTGCTGGGGCTCTCTCGTGCCGTCCCTGGGGGGATGCGTCACCTGGGTGGGTTGATTCACTGTTGTGGTCGGCCTGTCTGGGTTCCCCCCCCCCCTTGGGTTGTACCGTGTCGGAGATCTTTGTGGGCTATACTGGCCTTGTCTCAGGATGGTAAGTTGGTGGTTGAAGATTTCCTCTAGTGGTGTGGGGGCTGTGCTTTGGCAAAGTGGGTGGGGTTATATCCTTCCTGTTTGGCCCTGTCCGGGGGTGTCCTCGGATGGGGCCACAGTGTCTCCTGACCCCTCCTGTCTCAGCCTCCAGTATTTATGCTGCAGTAGTTTATGTGTCGGGGGCTAGGGTCAGTTTGTTTATCTGGAGTACTTCTCCTGTCCTATTCGGTGTCCTGTGTAAATCTAAGTGTGCGTTCTCTAATTCTCTCCTTCTCTCTTTCTTTCTCTCTCTCGGAGGACCTGAGCCCTAGAACCATGCCCCAGGACTACCTGACATGATGACTCCTTGCTGTCCCCAGTCCACCTGGCCATGCTGCTGCTCCAGTTTCAACTGGCCTGGGCCCTAGGACCATGTCCCAGGACTACCTGACATGAGGACTCCTTGCTGTCCCCAGTCCACCTGGCCATGCTCCTGCTCCAGTTTCAACTGTTCTGCCTTACTATTATTCAACCATGCTGGTCATTTATGAACATTTGAACATCTTGGCCACGTTCTGTTATAATCTCCACCTGGCACAGCCAGAAGAGGACTGGCCACCCCACATATGCTCTCTCTAATTCTCTCTTTCTTTCTCTCTCTCGGAGGACCTGAGCCCTAGGACCGTGCCCCAGGACTACCTGACATGATGGCTCCTTGCTGTCCCCAGTCCATCTGACTGTGCTGCTATAAATAAATTTGATTTGATTTAGAGTCCCGCACCTTGAAAGTGGCAGCCCTACCCTTTAGGTCAGTGCGGAATGTTGCCTGTAATCTATGGCTTCTGGTTGGGTATGTACGTATAGTCACTGTGGGGACGGCGTCCTCGATGCACTTATTGATAAAGCCAGTGACTGATGTGGTGTACTCCAATGGCATCGGAAGATTCCCAGAACATGTTCCAGTCTGTGATCGCAAAACAGTCCTGTAGTTTAGCATCTGTTTCATCTGACCACTTTTTATAGACCGAGTCACTGGTGCTTCCTGCTTTAATTTTTGCTTGTAAGCAGGAATCAGGAGGATAGAGTTGTGGTCAGATTTACCAATTGGAGGGTGAGGGAGAGCTTTGTACGCGTCGTCTCTGTGTGTGGGAGTACAGGTGATCGTGAATAATTTTTCCTCCGTTTGCACATTTAACATGTTGATAAAGATTTGGAAGAACTGATTTAAGTTTCCCTGCATTAAAGTCTCCGGCCACTAGGAGCGCCTGTCTGTGCTGTCTGTGGTGGTAAATAAACAGCCACGAAAGTATAGCTGAAAACTCTCTAGGCAAGTTGTGGTGTGTGTAATGGTGGGGAGCCACCAGCGCTCTCGAGCGCCAGGGGGAAGAGCAGGAGCAGGAGCGACATTCTACTGTATTTTAGTCAATGCCACTCTGACATTGCTCAGTCTAATATTTATGTTTTTCTTATTTCCATTCTTTTACTTTTAGACTTGTGTGTATTGTTGTGAATTGTTAGATACTACTGCACTGTTGGTGTAACGGTTTCATAAGGTGAAGGAGAGTCGGACCAAACTGCAGCGTGTATATTGTGATCCATGTTTAATAAAACAAACGTAACACAAATCAATACAAAAACTCAAACAATAAACATAATGAAAACCGAAACAGCCTAAACTGGTGCAAACTAACACAGAATAAGGACGTCAAGACACTAAGGACAATCACCCACAATACAACCAAAGAATATGGCTGCCTAAATATGGTTCCCAATCAGAGACAACGATAAGCACCTGCCTCTGATTGAGAACCACTCCAGACAGCCATAGACTTTGCTAGATAACCCCACTAGCTACAATCCCAAATACATACACACCAAAACCCCAAGACAAAACACACCACAATACAAAAACTCCATGCCACACCCTGGCCTGACCCAATACATGAAGATAAACACAAACTACTTAGACCAGGGCGTGACAGCTGGAGCTAGGAACACAAGCATTTCGCTACACCCACAATAAAATCTGAGAAATATGTGCATGTGACCAATAAAATTTGATTTGATTTTATGTTTTTAGGCTCATCTGTAAAACAGACCCTGGTTTCAGTATGACTTCCTGTCAAAACAAGGTTAAATATTTCATTTTCACCCATAAGAGTAAAATGTCTCTATTCTCAGAACTTACAACCAATTTTCTACTCTGAGACACTTTGTGGATATGGCCCCTGGCCAAGAAGGCAGCAGCAAAACACAATGTTACATCATTTTAAACACACGATACAATCACCACAACAACACGATCCCATGTCACAAGTCGTGGAAACCAAGGCAGCAGCATGATGTTAAGTGGACTGGAGTGACTGCGAGAGGTTCAGAGCAGATTGACATAAGAATAGCTTTCGCTGCAATCGTCTTCATTGATGGGATTGTGTCTGCAACGGCAGTACTGACTCCTGTGGGGCCTAACTACCTGTGCCTTCAGCTCCGGGACCGTTTGAGTCTGACTCCTGTGGGGGCCTAATCTACCTGTGCCTTCAGCCCGGGACCGTTTGAGTCTGACTCCTGTGGGGCCATAATCTACCTGTGCCTTCAGCCCGGGACCGTTTGAGTCTGACTCTGTGGGGGCCTAATCTACCTGTGCCTTCAGCTCCGGGACCGTCTTGTGTCTGACTCTGTGGGGCCTAATCTACCTGTGCCTTCAGCTCCGGACCGTTGAGTCTGACTCCTGTGGGGTCCTAATCTACCTGTGCCTTCAGCTCCGGGACCGTTGAGTCTGACTCCTGTGGGCCTAATCTACCTGTGCCTTCAGCTCCGGGACCGTTTGTGTCTGACTCCAGCTGTTGCTTCGTCATCGAGTTCCCAGACTATGGCAGCTCTGTGGGTGTAACATTTTATAAGGAGGATGTGATCCACCCAAATCACTTGGGTTCCTGGATCCTTTCACAGCATTATAAGGCTGCTTTGAGACAATGTCTTACCAATGACCCAAGCCCACCTCATTTAATCCCTACCATTGTGTTGCTGAGTCATCATAATGCTTCAGCAAAATGTACATTATACCAGGGAGTTGGAAGACACAATGTAAATAACCTATTGTATGTCCCTCTTACTGCCCTGCATGCCTCTACTGATCCTACAGTTATTGTATGCAGTAATCATGTGCCTGTGCGTTATACTGTCAGCACTGAGGCGGTGTGGCCTAGCAGGAAGTCCACTGTGATCAGCTCACCCTGCACTAACATAAATAACCTGAGCACTTCTGCTAAACTTCCCAGTAAAACAAGAGAATATATGTTTTGGCCTACTTGACGTGTTATTTTAGAGAATATATGGTGTGGCTACTTGACGTGTTCTTTTAGAGAATATATGGTGTGGGCTACTTGACGTGTTCTTTTTAGAGAATATATGACTAGGCCTACTTGACATGTTCTTTTAGAGAATATATGACTAGGCCTACTTGACATGTTCTTTTAGAGAATATATGACTAGGCCTACTTGACATGTTCTTTTAGAGAATATATGGTGTGGCTACTTGACGTGTTCCCTTTCATTCTCAGTGGGGTGATGGCCGTTCCGCCCTGCGGTGTAAAACATACTTTACATCCCGTCTCACCGAAGGGTTTGGAATCTCTGAAAAGGGAACATTTCCGCCGTTAATTTCTTTAACAATCTCGTGGAGCGTTATTGGCTTTGTTGTTTGTGTTGTGTTTTCTCTGTTGGTCCCCAGGGGAGGGAGTCTGTTAGCTGAGTGTAGAGGGGTCTGTTAGCTGAGGTAGAGGGGTCTGTTAGCTGAGTGTAGAGGGGTCTGTTAGCTGAGTGTAGAGGAGGGAGTCATTTAGCTGAGTGTAAGAGGAGGGAGTCTGTTAGCTGAGTGTAGAGGAGGGAGTCTGTTAGCTGAGTGTAGAGGGTCTGTTAGCTGAGTGTAGAGGAGAGGAGTCAGTTAGCTGAGTGTAGAGAGGAGGAGTCTGTTAGCTGAGTATAGAGGAGGAGTCTGTTAGCTGAGTGTAGAGGAGGGAGTCATTTAGCTGAGTGTAGAGGAGGGAGTCTGTTAGCTGAGTGTAGAGGAGGGAGTCTGTTGGCTGAGTGTAGAGGAGGGGAGTCTGTTAGCTGAGTGTAGAGGAGGGAGTCTGTTAGCTGAGTGTAGAGGAGCTGAGTCATTTAGCTGGGTGTAGAGGAGGAGTCTGTTAGCTGAGTGTAGAGGGGTCTGTTAGCTGAGTGTAGAGGAGAGAGTCAGTTAGCTGAGTGTAGAGGAGGAGTCTGTTAGCTGAGTGTAGAGGAGGGAGTCATTTAGCTGAGTGGAGGAGGGAGTCTGTTAGCTGAGTGTAGCTGTTAGCTGAGTGTAGAGGAGAGAGTCAGTTAGCTGAGTGTAGAGGAGGGAGTCTGTTAGCTGAGTGTAGAGAGGGAGCCATTTAGCTGAGTGTAGAGGGTCTGCTAGCTGAGTGTAGAGGAGAGAGTCTGTTAGCTGAGTGTAGAGGAGGGAGTCATTTAGCTGAGGTAGAGTGAGGGAGTCTGTTAGCTGAGTGTAGAGTGAGGGAGTCATTTAGCTGAGTGAGGGGTCTGTTAGCTGAGTGTAGAGAGAGAGTCTGTTAGCTGAGTAGAGGAGGGAGTCATTAGCTGAGTGTAGAGGAGGGAGTCTGTTAGAAGGAGGTAGAGGAGTCTGTTAGCTGAGTGTAGAGGAGCTGCTAGCTGAGTGTAGAGGAGTCTGTTAGCTGAGTGTAGAGGAGTCTGTTAGCTGAGTGTAGAGGAGTCAGTTAGCTGAGTGTAGAGGAGTCAGTTAGCTGAGTGTAGAGGAGTCAGTTAGCTGAGTGTAGAGGAGTCAGTTAGCTGAGTGTAGAGGAGGAGTCAGTTAGCTGAGTGCAGAGAGGGAGTCATTTAGCTGAGTGTAGAGGAGGAGTCAGTTAGCTGAGTGTAGAGGAGGAGTCAGTTAGCTGAGTGTAGAGGAGGAAGTCTGTTAGCTGAGTGTAGAGGAGTCAGTTAGCTGAGTGTAGAGGAGTCAGTTAGCTGAGTGTAGAGAGAGTCAGTTAGCTGAGTGTAGAGGGAGTCAGTTAGCTGAGTGTAGAGGAGTCAGTTAGCTGAGTGTAGGAGGAGTCAGTTAGCTGAGTGTAGAGGAGTCAGTTAGCTGAGTGTAGAGAGGAGTCAGTTAGCTGAGTGTAGAGGAGTCAGTAGCTGAGTGTAGAGGGAGTCAGTTAGCTGAAGTGTAGAGAGAGTCAGTTAGCTAAGTGTAGAGAGAGTCAGTTAGCTGAGTAGTAGAGGAGTCAGTTAGCTGAGTGTAGAGGAAAGTCAGTTAGCTGAGTGTAGAGGAGTCAGTTAGCTGAAGTGTAGAGAGAGTCAGTTAGCTGAGTGTAGAGGAAGTCAGTTAGCTGAGTGTAGAGGAGTCAGTTAGCTGAGTGTAGAGGAGAAGTCAGTTAGCTGAGTGTGGAGGGAGTCAGTTAGCTGAGTGTAGAGGAGAGAGTCAGTTAGCTGAGTGTAGAGGAGAGAGTCAGTTAGCTGAGTGTAGAGGAGGGAGTCAGTTAGCTGAGTGTGAGGAGGGAGTCAGTTAGCTGAGTGTAGAGGAGAGAGTCAGTTAGCTGAGTGTAGAGGAGAGAGTCAGTTGGCTGAGTGTAGAGGAGAGAGTCAGTTAGCTGAGTAGAGGAGAAGAGTCAGTTAGCTGAGTGTAGAGGAGAGAGTCAATTAGCTGAGTGTAGAAGAGGGAGTCAGTTAGCTGAGTAGACGAGGAG
>NW_025753742.1:0-10188 GCF_021184085.1 Oncorhynchus gorbuscha | reverse complement strand
CCCAAAAAACGGTCTACCTAATGGAGATAGGAACACCTTACGTGATGCCCACTTGACAAGAAAAAAGCTTTCCTTGTGAATAGCTTCTGACGACCGCACTCAGCACCTCCAGACAGAATCAAATATGAGATCTAATCCAGCTGAGACTGAGTGAAGAGCTGTGATAAATAAGCAAAATACACACACATTTCAAATTGGCCCCACAGTGAAATAAAATAAAACCATGACTATTTCTGCAACACTTTCTGTGAGGCACACTTACTGTATATAAAGCATTATACGTAAGCTAGTATATTATTTAGTTTATACTTCTTTCCTCAAAAATATAATGTTTGTTGTTGGGGAAAGAAGGAACCATGTTATTTATGTTCCTCATCCCAATGCAGGTTTGATTCATCTTCAGCCAAGAATGCACATAAAGATAGTATTATGTCATTTCTATATTATTATAGTAGTAGTTTTACTACATTACATGTAACTTACTTATAGAGTACTTGACTTTGTAACTACTCCCCCAATACCAGTTCTACCTACTTGGGTGATGCCCTGGCAGCTGTTGGCCCAGAAAGCCCACCACTCATCAGTAGTCCAGAGTAGGATGGTACAGTCCTACACCAAGCCTCTGTCATCACCACACACCTCTGTCATCACCGCACACCTCTGTCATCACCGCACACCCCTGTCATCACCGCATACCCCTGTCATCACCACACACCTCTGTCATCACCACACACCTCTGTCATCACCACACACCTCTGTCATCACCACACACCTCTGTCATCACCGCACACCTCTGTCATCACCACACACCTCTGTCATCACCGCACACCTCTGTCATCACCGCACACCTCTGTCATCACCGCACACCTCTGTCATCACCGCACACCTCTGTCATCACCACACACCTCTGTCATCACCACACACCTCTGTCATCACCACACACCTCTGTCATCACCACTGTCTCTGCTTTTTGACTTCTCAACTCAACACCTGTCATTTCAAACTCAACACCTGTCATTTCAAACTCAACACCTGTCATTTCAAACTCAACACCTGTCATTTCAAACTCAACACCTGGCATTTCAAACTAAACACCTGGCATTTCAAACTAAACACCTGTCATTTCAAACTCAACACCTGTCATTTCAAACTCAACACCTGTCATTTCAAACTCAACACCTGTCATTTCAAACTCAACACCTGTCATTTCAAACTCAACACCTGGCATTTCAAACTCAAAACAATTAACCAACTGACTGCCAGCTTTGCAGTCTTTAAACGCCATTGTGGGTTAAGGTAATTAAGATCAACGTTATACTAATTATTAAAACAATATGTTAATACTGTATATATAATACATAAATATATATACACATACAGAGAGAGAGAGAGAGAGAGAGAGAGAGAGAGAGAGAGAGAGAGAGAGAGAGAGAGACAAAGAGAGAGAGGAGACACAAAGAGCGAGACAAAGAGAGACAGAGAGAACAGCCTAGACTTCTAGATATTAAGATGAGAGTTAATTTGCAATTGCCAACTTGTTATGAGAAACACTCACATAGAGCAGCCAACTGTGGCAGCTGTCAAGAACAGAACATGCCTTTCCTCCCACTGACACTACAACAGATCATTCTCTTTCTGAATCCACATTCTGATCAAATCTTATTGTGTTACACAGCTGATTTCACTGCTGGTATACAGCTACATTGTCTTGGTTCTGATCAGGAGTGCTAAACAGCAAAACCGTCCATTTAAATGGATCATTTCAATATGTGATGGAGCATTGATCAGAGGGTGGAGTGATTGCTGATCACGGTAGTGGGGGGAAAGTACCCTGTGGTAATGGCAAGGAATCAGACTGGCTTGGCATGATTGAACCAGGATATCAGAGTCCTCTGGGCTGTTTTGACCTGATTGAGCCAGGATATCAGAGTCCTCTGGGCTGTTTTGACCTGATTGAACCAGGATATCAGAGTCCTCTGGGCTGTTTTGACCTGATTGAGCCAGGATATCAGAGTCCTCTGGGCTGTTTTGACCTGATTGAACCAGGATATCAGAGTCCTCTGGGCTGTTTTGACCTGATTGAACCAGGATATCAGAGTCCTCTGGGCTGTTTTGACCTGATTGAACCAGGATATCAGAGTCTACTTGGATGTTTTGGCCTGATTGAACCAGGATATCAGAGTCCTCTGGGCTGTTTTGACCTGATTGAGCCAGGATATCAGAGTCCTCTGGGCTGTTTTGACCTGATTGAACCAGGATATCAGAGTCCTCTGGGCTGTTTTGACCTGATTGAACCAGGATATCAGAGTCCTCTGGGCTGTTTTGACCTGATTGAACCAGGATATCAGATTCCTCTGGGCTGTTTTGACCTGATTGAACCAGGATATCAGAGTCCTCTGGGCTGTTTTGACCTGATTGAACCAGGATATCAGAGTCCTCTGGGCTGTCTTGACCTGATTTAACCAGGATATCAGAGTCTTCTGGGCTGTTTTGACCTGATTGAACCAGGATATCCGTCTTCTGGGCTGTTTTGACCTGATTGAACCAGTCTACTTTTCCAAACAGTTTGTAAGCAACCTTGTTTTTCCGATATTTGTTTCCCTGTGCTATTACTTAGTCTGGGCCTGTTTGAACAGGCCTTCAGAGTTCTACAGGGCTATGGTATTACTTTTTAGTCTGGGCCTGTTTGAACAGGCCTTCAGAGTTCTACTGGGCTATGCTATTACTTAGTCTGGGCCTGTTTGAACAGGCCTTCAGAGTTCTACTGGGCTATGCTATTACTTAGTCTGGGCCTGTTTGAACAGGCCTTCAAAGTTCTACTGGGCTATGCTATTACTTAGTCTGGGCCTGTTTGAACAGGCCTTCAGAGTTCTACTGGGCTATGCTATTACTTAGTCTGGGCCTGTTTGAACAGGCCTTCAGAGTTCTACTGGGCTATGCTATTACTTAGTCTGGGCCTGTTTGAACAGGCCTTCAGAGTTCTACTGGGCTATGCTATTACTTAGTCTGGGCCTGTTTGAACAGGCCTTCTGAGTGCTACTGGGCTTATGCTATTACTTAGTCTGGGCCTGTTTGAACAGGCCTTCAGAGTTCTACTGGGCTATGCTATTACTTAGTCTGGGCCTGTTTGAACAGGCCTTCAGAGTTCTACTGGGCTATGCTATTACTTAGTCTGGGCCTGTTTGAACTAGACCTTCTGAGTGCTACTTATTTTTCACTCTGGTCTTCAGGCAGCAGGCTGGTTTGAATGAATGTTGTGATGAAAACACAAAGCACTATATTTTCCAGTATTTTTCTCCTACCTGTCCAATATTACATACATTACAGAGATCCATCTGTTCTGTCTTTGTACTGGATGTGCCCACCTTGTACTTGAGACAAAGATAGACTCAAACAAAACACACACACACACAAACTCACACAGACACACACCTCATACACACACAGACTCCTGTACTCACACACATGCGTACGCCCATACTCACAAACACAGTCACAGACACACACACACAGACACACACAGTCACAGACACACACACACAGACAAGGCTGCTGTCCCATGTACTGCTACACTGTTTATTAGTATACTGGATTCTCAACAGAGCTCACTGTAATATATCTGTTGCTGTAGATATCATTATTCATAAATATTTTTGGTGTATATACTCATAGATTACGTTTCGATTAACGATAGTGTTATTTGGGTTGTTAACTAGATTAGTCCTAACATTCATGATTTAACTAGTTTGGTCCTAAAATTTATAAATGAACTAGATTAGTCATAACATTCAGAATTTAACTAGATTAGTCCTAACATTCATGATTTAACTAGATTAGTCCTAACATTCATGATTTAACTAGATTAGTCCTAACATTCATGATTTAAATAGATTAATCTAGATTTAACTAGTTAGTCCTAACATTCATGATTTATTTAAACATTCATATTAACTAGATTAGTCCTAACATTCATGATTTAAATAGATTAATCCTAACATTCATGATTTAACTAGATTAGTCCTAACATTCATGATTTAACTAGATTAGTCCTAACATTCATAATTTAACTAGATTAGTCCTAACATTCATGATTTAAATAGATTAATCCTAACATTCATGATTTAACTAGTTTAGTCCTAACATTCATAATTTAACTAGATTAGTCCTAACATTCATGATTTAAATAGATTAACTAACATTCATGATTTAACTAGTTTAGTCTAACATTCATAATTTAACTAGATTAGTCCTAACTTTCATGATTTAAATAGATTAATAACATTCATGATTTAACTAGTTTAGTCCTAACATTCATAATTTAACTAGATTAGTCCTAACTTTCATGATTTAAATAGATTAGTCCTAACATTCATGATTTAACTAGTTTAGTCCTAACATTCATAATTTAACTAGATTAGTCCTAACTTTCATGATTTAAATAGATTAATCCTAACATTCATGATTTAACTAGTTTAGTCCTAACATTCATAATTTAACTAGATTAGTCCTAACTTTCATGATTTAAATAGATTAATCCTAACATTCATGATTTAACTAGTTTAGTCCTAACATTCATTTAACTAGATTAGTCCTAACTTTCATGATTTAAATAGATTAATCCTAACATTCATGATTTAACTAGTTTAGTCCTAACATTCATAATTTAACTAGATTAGTCCTAACTTTCATGATTTAAATAGATTAATCCTAACATTCATGATTTAACTAGTTTAGTCCTAACATTCATAATTTAACTAGATTAGTCCTAACTTTCATGATTTAAATAGATTAATCCTAACATTCATGATTTAACTAGTTTAGTCCTAACATTCATAATTTAACTAGATTAGTCCTAACTTTCATGATTTAAATAGATTAATCCTAACATTCATGATTTAACTAGTTTAGTCCTAACATTCATAATTTAACTAGATTAGTCCTAACTTTCATGATTTAAATAGATTAATCCTAACATTCATGATTTAACTAGTTTAGTCCTAACATTCATAATTTAACTAGATTAGTCCTAACTTTCATGATTTAAATAGATTAATCCTAACATTCATGATTTAACTAGTTTAGTCCTAACATTCATAATTTAACTAGATTAGTCCTAACTTTCATGATTTAAATAGATTAATCCTAACATTCATGATTTAACTAGTTTAGTCCTAACATTCATAATTTAACTAGATTAGTCCTAACTTTCATGATTTAAATAGATTAGTCCTAACATTCATGATTTAACTAGTTTAGTCCTAACATTCATAATTTAACTAGATTAGTCCTAACTTTCATGATTTAACTAGTTTAGTCCTAACATTCATGATTTAACTAGTTTAGTCCTAACATTCATGATTTAACTAGTTTAGTCCTAACATTCATGATTTAACTAGTTTAGTCCTAACATTCATGATTTAACTAGTTTAGTCCTAACATTCATGATTTAACTAGTTTAGTCCTAACATTCATAATTTAACTAGATTAGTCCTAACATTCATGATTTAACTAGTTTAGTCCTAACATTCATAATTTAAATAGATTAATCCTAACATTCATGATTTAACTAGTTTAGTCCTAACATTCATAATTTAACTAGATTAGTCCTAACTTTCATGATTTAAATAGATTAATCCTAACATTCATGATTTAACTAGTTTAGTCCTAACATTCATAATTTAACTAGATTAGTCCTAACTTTCATGATTTAAATAGATTAGTCCTAACATTCATGATTTAACTAGTTTAGTCCTAACATTCATAATTTAACTAGATTAGTCCTAACTTTCATGATTTAAATAGATTAATCCTAACATTCATGATTTAACTAGTTTAGTCCTAACATTCATAATTTAACTAGATTAGTCCTAACTTTCATGATTTAAATAGATTAATCCTAACATTCATGATTTAACTAGTTTAGTCCTAACATTCATAATTTAACTAGATTAGTCCTAACTTTCATGATTTAAATAGATTAATCCTAACATTCATGATTTAACTAGTTTAGTCCTAACATTCATAATTTAACTAGATTAGTCCTAACTTTCATGATTTAAATAGATTAATCCTAACATTCATGATTTAACTAGTTTAGTCCTAACATTCATAATTTAACTAGATTAGTCCTAACTTTCATGATTTAAATAGATTAATCCTAACATTCATGATTTAACTAGTTTAGTCCTAACATTCATAATTTAACTAGATTAGTCCTAACTTTCATGATTTAAATAGATTAATCCTAACATTCATGATTTAACTAGTTTAGTCCTAACATTCATAATTTAACTAGATTAGTCCTAACTTTCATGATTTAAATAGATTAATCCTAACATTCATGATTTAACTAGTTTAGTCCTAACATTCATAATTTAACTAGATTAGTCCTATGATTTAAATAGATTAATCTAACATTCATGATTTAAATTCAGAATTTAACTTAACTTTCATGATTTAAATAGATTAACTCAACATTCATGATTTAACTAGTTTAGTCCTAACATTCATAATTTAACTAGATTAGTCCTAACTTTCATGATTTAAATAGATTAATCTAACATTCATGATTTAACTAGTTTAGTCTAACATTCATAATTTAACTAGATTAGTCCTAACTTTCATGATTTAAATAGATTAATCCTAACATTCATGATTTAACTAGTTTAGTCCTAACATTCATAATTTAACTAGATTAGTCCTAACATTCATAATTTAACTAGATTAGTCCTAACTTTCATGATTTAACTAGTTTAGTCCTAACATTCATAATTTAACTAGATTAGTCCTAACTTTTGAATGATTTAAATAGATTAGTCCTAACATTCATGATTTAGTTTAGTCCTAACATTCATGATTTCCTGTTCATGATTTAACCATTTAGTCCTAACATGATCATTTATTTATGACTAGTTTAGTCCTAACATTCATGATTTAACTAGTTTAGTCCTAACATTCATGATTTAACTAGTTTAGTCCTAACATTCATGATTTAACTAGCATTACACATAACTTTACTAAATTAGTCCTAACATTTCATGATTTAACTAGTTTAAAGAACATTCATAATTTAACTAGATTAGTCCTAACTTTCATGATTTAACTAGTTTAGTCCTAACATTCATAATTTAACTAGATTAGTCCTAACTTTCATGATTTAAATAGATTAGTCCTAACATTCATGATTTAACTAGTTTAGTCCTAACATTCATAATTTAACTAGATTAGTCCTAACTTTCATGATTTAAATAGTTAATCCTAACATTCATGATTTAACTAGTTTAGTCTAACATTCATAATTTAACTAGATTAGTCCTAACTTTCATGATTTAAATAGATTAATCCTAACATTCATGATTTAACTAGTTTAGTCCTAACATTCATAATTTAACTAGATTAGTCCTAACTTTCATGATTTAAATAGATTAATCCTAACATTCATGATTTAACTAGTTTAGTCCTAACATTCATAATTTAACTAGATTAGTCCTAACTTTCATGATTTAAATAGATTAATCCTAACATTAATGATTTAACTAGTTTAGTCCTAACATTCATAATTTAACTAGATTAGTCCTAACTTTCATGATTTAAATAGATTAATCCTAACATTCATGATTTAACTAGTTTAGTCCTAACATTCATAATTTAACTAGATTAGTCCTAACTTTCATGATTTAAATAGATTAATCCTAACATTCATGATTTAACTAACTAGTTTAGTTGCCTAACATTCATGATTTAACTAGTTTACATTCATGATTTAATTCAAACATTTAACTAGTTTAGTCCTAACATTCATGATTTAACTAGTTTAGTCCTAACATTCATGATTTAACTAGTTTAGTCCTAACATTCATGATTTAACTAGTTTAGTCCTAACATTCATGATTTAACTAGTTTAGTCCTAACATTCATAATTTAACTAGATTAGTCCTAACATTCATGATTTAACTAGTTTAGTCCTAACATTCATAATTTAACTAGATTAGTCCTAACTTTCATGATTTAACTAGTTTAGTCCTAACATTCATAATTTAACTAGATTAGTCCTAACTTTCATGATTTAAATAGATTAGTCCTAACATTCATGATTTAACTAGTTTAGTCCTAACATTCATAATTTAACTAGATTAGTCCTAACTCATGATTTAAATAGATTAATCCTAACATTCATGATTTAACTAGTTTAGTCCTAACATTCATGATTTAACTAGATTAGTCCTAACATTCATGATTTAAATAGATTAATCCTAACATTCATGATTTAACTAGTTTAGTCCTAACATTCATAATTTAACTAGATTAGTCCTAACTTTCATGATTTAAATAGATTAATCCTAACATTAATGATTTAACTAGTTTAGTCCTAACATTCATAATTTAACTAGATTAGTCCTAACTTTCATGATTTAAATAGATTAATCCTAACATTCATGATTTAACTAGTTTAGTCCTAACATTCATAATTTAACTAGATTAGTCCTAACTTTCATGATTTAAATAGATTAATCCTAACATTCATGATTTAAACATTCAGATTTAACTAGTTTAGTCCTAACATTCATCATTTAACTAGTTTAGTCCTAACATTCATGATTTAACTAGTTTAGTCCTAACATTCATCATTTAACTAGTTTAGTCCTAACATTCATGATTTAACTAGATTAATCCTAACATTCATGATTTAACTAGATTAATCCTAACATTCATGATTTAACTAGTTTAGTCGTAACATTCATCATTTAACTAGATTAATCCTAACATTCATCATTTAACTTGTTCACGCTACCAGGTTCCCCAAGGGCACCCCCCCCCACGCTCAACTCAAAAGATGGTGCACAGAATGCAAAAATATTATTAGAAGTATTTAACCTCCACACATTAACAAGTCCAATAACTCAAATGAAAGATAAACATCTTGTTCATCTACCCAGTGAGTCAGATTTCTAAAATGTTTTACGGCGAAAACATAGCACATATTTATGTCAAACCACCACCAAAGACACAGACGATATACAGCCATTTTGTCGAACAAAAGATGCAATCACAAACGCAGGATTAAAATTAAAATAATTCACTGACCTTTTGAAAATCTTCATCAGATGACAGTAATAGGACATGTTACACAGTACATTTATGTTTTGTTCAATAATATGCCATTTATATCCATAAATCACCGTTTACATTGACGCCATGTTCAGAACATGCTATTAAATGTCAGGAGAAATTATATATAACTCCGCCAGATAACAGCAATACACATCATACACTTTGACTAAATATACATGTTCTATATATAGTTACAAAGATACACTGCTTCTTAATGCAATCGCTTTGTCACATTTCTTTTAACGTTACAGAAATCGTTCATTTTTCAATAATCTGAGACGGCGCTCAGACATTAGCAATATTTCTCCGCTATGTTGGAGTCAACAGAAACACAAAATTACAACATAAGTATTCCCTTACCTTTGATGGTCTTCGATCATAATGTAGTGGAAGAAGTCATACTTACCCAAAACATCATTTGGTTTCAATTCGTGTGTCTTTGTATTAGCATATGCTGCAAGTTCCAGCTGAAATACTACCAAAAATTACTTCTGGTCACGAACAGTTGCGCATCAAAACTTCAAAATTACATATTATACGTTGACTAAACTGGTCAAACGAAGTGCAGAATCAAGCTTTAGGATGTTCTAAATGTACAAAACTATTATCTAATCTCTCGGACGAACGTGCTTCTTGGCAGGCAATCTGGAACAAAGGAACGTGTCTCCAAAAAGCGCGCTCTCGGAACCTTGAATTTTCTTGCGACACTCAGTCTTTTGCCTACCAAAGGCTCAAAACACGCGGGATTTGCACAATTAAACGCTGTACTGAATGAGGACATCTAGTGGAAGACATAGAAAGTGTCTCCAGATCCATAGCTGGTTGCGAAAGGTGGGGGCGATCACGTCAAAGTTGCCACAAGTTTGAGGCTCCCAAAACTAGTTTGGGAGATTGCCTGCCCTGTGAGTTCTGCTATACTTACAGACATAATTCAAACAGTTTTAGAAGCTTTAGAGTGTTTTTTATCCAATAGTAATTATTATATGCATATATTAGCAATTTTGGACAGATTTGATTTCAGTTTACTATGGGCACGCAATTCCTCCAAAGGGGGCAGTAATTCTGCCTATCCTTAAC
>NW_025753741.1:0-10188 GCF_021184085.1 Oncorhynchus gorbuscha | reverse complement strand
GTAGCCCAGTGGTTAGTGTAGAGGCGGCAGGGTAGCCTAGTGGTTAGTGTAGAGGCGGGCAGGGTAGCCTAGTGGTTAGTGTAGAGGCGGCAGGGTAGCCTAGTGGTTAGTGTAGGAGGCGGCAGGAAGTAGCCTAGTGGTTAGTGTAGAGCATGGCAGGGTAGCCTAGTGGTTAGTGTAGAGCGGCAGGGTAGCCTGGTGGTTCCAGAGTAGCCTAGTGGTTGAGAGTGTAGAGGTGGCAGGTAGCCTAGTGGTTAGAGTGTAGAGGTGGACAGGGTAGCCTAGTGGTTAGAGTGTAGGCGGCAGGGTAGCCTAGTGGTTAGAGTGTAGAGGCTGCAGGTAGCCTAGTGGTTACAGTGTAGAGCGGCAGGGGTAGCCTAGTGGTTAGAGTGTAGAGGTGGTAGGGTAGCCTAGTGGTTAGAGTGTAGAGGCTGCAGGTAGCCTAGTGGTTAGAGTGTGAGGCGGCAGTAGCCTAGTGGTTAGAGTGTAGAGGCGGCAGGTAGCCTAGTGGTTAGAGTGTAGGGGGCAGGGTAGCCTAGTGGTTAGAGTGTAGAGGCGGCAGGAGTAGCCTAGTGGTTAGGGGGCGGCAGGGTAGCCTAGTGGTTAGTGTAGGCGGCAGGAGTAGCCTAGTGGTTAGAAGTGTAGAGCGGCAGGGTAGCCTAGTGGTTAGAGTGTAGAGGCGGCAGGGTAGCCTAGTGGTTAGAGTGGAGGGTAGCCTAAGAGTGTAGCGGCAGGGTTGCCTAGTGGTTAGAGTGTAGGCGGCAGGGTAGCCTAGTGGTTAGTGGAGAGGCGGCAGGGTAGCCTAGTGGTTAGAGTGTAAGAGGGCGGCAGGGTAGCCTAGTGGTTAGAGTGTAGGGCGGCAGGGTAGCCCCTGAGTGGTTAGAGTGTAGAGGCGGCAGGGTTGCCTAGTGGTTAGAGTGTAGAGGCGGCAGGATAGCCTAGTGGTTAGAGTGTAGCGGCAGGTAGCCTAGTGGTTAGAGTGGAGGCGGCAGGGTAGCCTAGTGGTTAGAGTGTAGAGGCGCAGGGTAGCCTAGTGGTTAGAAGTGTAGAGGAGGCAGGTAGCCTAGTGGTTAGAGTGTAGAGGCGGCAGGGTAGCCCTAGTGGTTAGAGTGTAGAGGAGGCAGGGTAGCCTAGTGGTTAGAGTGTAAAGAGGCCCTAGTGGTTAGAGTGTAGGGGCGGGGTGAGCCTAGTGGTTAGAGTGTAGAGGTGGCAGGGTAGCCTAGTGGTTAGAAGTGGAAGCGGCAGGGTAGCCTAGTGGTTAGGCAGGTAGCCTAGTGGTTAGAGTGTAGAGGAGGCAGGGTAGCCTAGTGGTTAGAGTGTGAGGCGGCAGGGGTAGCCTAGTGGTTAGAGTGTGAGGCGGCAGGGTAGCCTAGTGGTTAGGTGGAGGGCGGCAGGGTAGCCTAGTGGTTAAGTGTAGAGGCAGGGTAGCCTAGTGGTTAGAGTGTAGAGGCGGCAGGGTAGCCTAGTGGTTAGAGTGTAGGCGGCAGGTAGCCTAGTGGTTAGAGTGTAAGGCAGAGTAACCTAGTGGTTAGAGTGGAGAGGCGGCAGGGTAGCCTAGTGGTTAGAGTGTAGAGGCGGCAGGAGTAGCCTAGTGGTTAGAAGTGTAGGCGGCAGGGTAGCCCTAGTGGTTAGAGTGTAGAGGCGGCAGGGTAGCCTAGTGGTTAGAGTGTAGAGGCGGCAGGTAGCCTAGTGGTTAGAGTGTAGGGCGGCAGGGTAGCCTAGTGGTTAGAGTGTAGAGGCGGCAGGGTAGCCTAGTGGTTAGAGTGTAGAGGCGGCAGGGTAGCCTAGTGGTTAGAGTGTAGAGGCGGCAGGGTAGCCTAGTGGTTAGAGTGTAGAGGCAGGGTAGCCTAGTGGTTAGAGTGTAGAGCGGCAGGGTAGCCTAGTGGTTAGAGTGTAGGAGGGTAGTGTGGTTAGAGTGTAGGCGGCAGGGTAGCCTAGTGGTTAGAGTGTAGAGGCGGCAGGGTAGCCTAGTGGTTAGAGTGTAGAGGTGGCAGGGTAGCCTAGTGGTTAGAGTGTAGAGGAGGCAGGGTAGCCTAGTGGTTAGAGTGTAGAGGCGGCAGGAGTAGCCTAGTGGTTAGTGTAGGCGGCAGGGTAGCCTAGTGGTTAGTGTAGAGGCGGCAGGGTAGCCTAGTGGTTAGTGTGGTTAGTGGTTAGTGTAGGCGGCAGGGTAGCCTAGTGGTTAGAGTGTAGAGGCGGCAGGGTAGCCTAGTGGGTTAAGTGTGAGGTGGCAGGAGTAGCCTAGTGGTTAGAGTGTGGGCAAATAGGTGGTTAGGTAGGAGGTAGCCTAGTGGTTAGAGTGTAAGTGGCAGGTAGCCTAGTGGTTAGAGTGTAGGGAGGCAGGGCAGCCTAGTGAGGGTGTAGAGGCGGCAGGGTAGCCTAGTGGTTAGGGTGTAGAGGCGGCAGGGTAGCCTAGTGGTTAGGGTGTAGAGGCGGCAGGGTAGCCTAGTGGTTAGGGTGTAGAGGCGGCAGGGTAGCCTAGTGGTTAGGTGTAGAGGCGGCAGGGTAGCCTAGTGGTTAGGTGTAGAGGCGGCAGGGTAGCCTAGTGGTTAGGGTGTAGAGGCGGCAGGGTAGCCTAGTGGTTAGGGTGTAGAGGCGGCAGGGTAGCCTAGTGGTTAGGGTGTAGAGGCGGCAGGGTAGCCTAGTGGTTAGGGTGTAGAGGCGGCAGGGTAGCCTAGTGGTTAGGGTGTAGAGGCGGCAGGGTAGCCTAGTGGTTAGGGTGTAGAGGCGGCAGGGTAGCAAGTTCAAACCCCCGAGCTGACAAGGTACAAATCTGTCGTTCTGCCCCTGAACAGGTTGTTAACCCACTGTTCCCAGGCCGTCATTGAAAATAAGAATTGGTTCTTAACTGACTTGCCTGGTTAAATAAAAAGGTTTACATAGCTTCTAGTGGTTTCCCTGTACAGCTACCAGACCTCATTCAGCTTGATTTAATACCGTCTGTTTGGTCTCTCCTCCAGCCTTTCTCCTGGGCCTCTGTCACCAGTAAGAACCTTCCCCCTAGCGGCCTTGTCCCAGTCTCTGGCATCCCCCCCCACGTCGTCAAAGTTCCCTCGGCACCGGTATGTTACTTTTCTCTGTGTAAAAAAATAACAGTCCTCCTGTAGCTGACATGATGTATAAAATACCAGCAGAAGAAACAACCACACATTCTATATTGATTACTAAGGTGATTAAAAATCACCTATTACACATCTTGTATGTATCCTACCAGTTGAAAGACCACATGCACTATATTTATGATTAGGTATAATTAACATTTACATGTGATTATATTTAAATCAATGTTCCTCTTAAAGGGCAACGAACGCAATCAACTAGTGATTTAGCTCGGAGCCTTGTTGTCTTGGTCTTCTAGCCTGGTTTCTCAGGGTCTTGTCTTGGTGCTTTAGCCCAGGGTGGAGGTGAAAACAGAAGCCGCAGCACAGAGAACACAGCCGAGAGGAGACCAGAGACCACGGGAAGCGAGGCCAGGCCCCCCACCAGTCAGAGGACCCCGACCAGGAGGTACCATCCACCAGATAACATCTCCCCCAACACACGGTACCATCCACCAGATAACATCTCCCCCCCAACACACGGTACCATCCACCAGATAACATCTCCCCCCCAACACACGGTACCATCCACCAGATAACATCTCCCCCCCAACACACGGTACCATCCACCAGATAACATCTCCCCCCAACACACGGTACCATCCACCAGGAAGCTGGATCATGTTCAGGATGTAGAAAACGTATCGAAATGAAGTGCAACTGTGATGTACTACCTTACCTCTCGTCCAATAAGAACACAGATTTGTTTTCCGGTGTAAAAAAAGAAGTTTTGCTACAGTATGCTGTCTACGTTGGGTGTAAACCTGTATGTTAGTCTGAACTCTGAATGGGAATCTGTCTGTTAGTGTGTGTGTGTGTGTGTGTGTGTGTGTGTGTGTATAGTGCTTATTCTTTGAAGAAACATCGGACGTGTGTGCGTGACCGTTAATAAAGTGATCTCCTCTCATGCCTCTGTCGTGTCTCTGCTCTTGGTCTGCAGTGGGAAGGGAAGGAGAGCAGGGAGAGTCGTCGGAGGTTGGCCGTGTGGTGCGGTATCCAGACGCTCACCAGCTCTTTGTAGGAAACGTTCCCCATGATGTGGACAAGGCAGAGCTCAAGGAGTTTTTCCAACGTATGTCCCTCTTTCATGGTCTGCAAAAAAGCTTTTGAATGAATGGCTTTGTGGTTTCAACTGGCAAATGATTGATTAAATAGGGACAGCACATGGTAATCAGTCCTGGGGTGTAGTAGTACCAGATTTAGATGGATAGTCTTAATTGATCAAGTCCCCAAATGACCTGTAAAACAGTTAGACATAATGTATTAGAATCATTGATCTTTCTAATTTTTAAATGATCTGCGTCCAGGAACAGAACACAGAAAGCTTTGCAGCAACTGATGGAGGTAATTGATTGGTTGAAAGAGTTGTCATTTTTAATATGATCTGGTTCCTCCTACAGAGTATGGTACTGTGCTTGAGCTACGGATCAACAGCGGAGGAAAGTCTTAACTTTGGGTTTGTGGTGTTTTGACGATTCGGAACCAAGATAAGAAAACTTCTAAGCAAATCGGGTACTAATTATTTTTAAACATATGTGCCAAGCCTGAGTGTTTTAATTACAAACATGCTAGTTTTGATGAACTCGGCTCCATTTTGTCCAGTTTCCCTCGGCTCCATTTTGTCCAGTTTCCCCTCGCCCATTTTGTCCAAGTTTCGGCTCCATTTTGTCCAAGCCTCGCCCATTTTGTCCAGTTTCCCTCTGCCCATTTTGTCCAAGTTTCTCGGCTCCATTTTGTCCAGTTTCTCGGCTCCATTTTGTCCAGTTTCCTCTGCCCATTTTGGTCCAAGCCTTCTCGGCTCCATTTTGTCCAAGCCTCTCGGCTCCATTTTGTCCAAGCCTTCGGCTCCATTTTGTCCAGTTTCTGGCCCATTTTGTCCAGTTCTCTGGCCCATTTTGTCCAAGCCTCTGCCCATTTTGTCCAAGCCTCCTTCACCCATTTTGTCCAGTTCTCCATTTTGTCCAATTTTGTCCAGCCTTCTCGCCCATTTTGTCCAAGCCCCTCTCGGCTCCATTTGTCCAAGCCTTCCTTCGGCTTTTGTCCAATTTTGTCCAGTTTCTCGGCTCCATTCTTAATGTCATGTACAGACCCATCCTTTCTAAAAGCCCACTCTGATGTTTAAATTTTTTTTTTATCATTTAAATGAGTTAATATACTAACAATCCTCTTTAATTTGTAGCCCATTAAGTTCAGAGGAGATGTCAGACTGAACGTGGAGGAAAAGAAGACTCGCTCCGCCCGGGAAAGAGGACGGCCGAGATCCGCCCCCAGAGGTCCAGGCCCCGGAGGGCCCCGAGAGAGGATAGGGGGCCCAGGGGCCCCCCCACCAGGGGTGGTATGGCACAGAAACCCAGCTTTGGCTCTGGACGAGGTACTGGACCCAGTGAAGAGGTCGCTACATGGGACCTGGTCAGTGAATGTCACTCTGAAGTTGGTCGGATGTCCTACCCATGCCAGTTACTACTACTGATGTCAGTTGCCCCTACTCTTTGTATTATAAAACAAAGATGGCTTCTACATCCCTCCCTCCCCCTTCGTTTTGTTTTGTTCCTTGGGATTCTGGAATGTGATCCATCTCTCCTTTTCTCCTGACTTTGACATGATCTGGGCTTTTCTCCTCGTCTTTTACATCATCCTGAACTTGAATTTGTTGAAAGATTTCAAAAATTAAAATTAAAAAGGGTCTTAAACTAACTAGTTGAATTGGAACAGCCCAGTTTGGTTTTTGGCGTCTTCTCCTGTTTCTTAAAGGAACGTGTATGTACTGCTTGGGCAGTCCTGTGTATTACCACCACTGTCTTTTCAGGTCAAATGCAAGTAATGGTTTTATTTTAAATTGTGAAGTTGAATCATGGTTGTAAATGGTTATTATTGAGCATGTACCAACCGTCTGCCTTTCACTACTGATGTACTTCATCATGACAAATCAGCTGATGAGAGAACTGAATAAACATGTTGCATTGTTTTAAACCTGACTTCTGTAGTCTATACATCGACTTCCATCTTTTATGGGCTGCTTTAATGCCACATTGGTCCTACTTCTGGACTATAAAGCATGTCTGGAGATGTCCAATGAGTGTTTTTTAGTGTAAGATGAGGCTTAATTTGTGTCCAGGAAATCGGCATTTGATCATTATGAGAAAAGGAACTGTGGCCGCCCTAAGGAAACCTTGCCACGAACCGTGAAAGAGATGTCATTCCCCAAAAAGGCAGAAGATCAGAAGCAGTGGCACTCCTATAGTCGATGCCTTATGTTCCGCACAGGAACCAAGAGGATTAAGGAAAGTCATTCTTTATCATTGAGCAAATGTATTGCCAAGATGTACATCTGTTTTCAATCTCATTTACAAGAAGTAGTTTTCCTTCTCTTGTAGGTCAGTGCAGTGTTTCCTACATCGGATGGAAATCAATGCTAACCATTTTAACAGCATGTTCATGTAAACTAGAGATCATGTGGACTAGTGTTAAGAGCGGCACCACACGGAAGAGGAAATGGACGACAGGCGGCTCTGGAGGACTTCATCAAAACAGATGCTTTAGTACAGTACACAATAGCCATGGCATGGGTCAAATCAGTATATATAATATATTATAGTGCTATTCAGGAGCATCCGTATCATAGTGTTTCAAAGGGCACACCATTGTCAGGCCAACACCCTCTGGGATTACCTTGCGTGTAATTGAATAGGTCAACCTACACTATATATAGGCACAAGTATCTGGACACCCTTTCAAATTAGTGGATTTAGCTATTTCAGCCACACCCATTGCAGACCAGTGTATAAAATTGAGCACACTGCCATGCGATCTCCATAGGCCAACATTGGCAGTAGAATGGCCTGTACTGAAGAGCTCTGACTTTCAAAGTGGTACCGTGATAGGATGCTATCTTTCCAACAAGTCTGTCTCAAATTTCTGCCCTGCTAGAGCTGCCCTGGTCAACTGTAAGTGCTTTTATTTTGAAGTGGAAATGTCTAGGAGCATCAAAGCCTAAGTGGTAGGTCACAAGGTCACAGAACTGGACTGCTGAAGCGAGCAAAAAAATTGTCTGTCCTCGGTTACAACACTCACTACAGAGTTCCAAACTGCCTCTGGGTGCAACGTCAGCACAACTGTTGCTTTGTTGAGAAATGCTTTGAGTTTGGAAGAATTTGACTGGCCTGCACAGAGCCCTGACCTCAACCCCATCAAACACCTTTGGGATTAATTTTTTTAATTCTTTATTTAACTAGGCAAGTCAGTTAAGAACAAATTATTTTTTTAAATAATGCCCTGGGAACAGTGAGCTAACTGCCTTGTTCAGAACGACAGAATTTTACCTTGTCTGCTCGGGGATTCGATTCGATCACCACTATGCTACCTGCCGCCCCAACATTGGAACGCCGACTGCGAGCCAGACCTAATCGGCCAACATCTGTGATCTGACCTCACTAATGCTCTTGTGGCTACATGGAAGCAAGTCCCAGCAGCAATGTTTCAACATCTAATGGAAAGCCTTCCCAGAAGAGTGGAAGCTGTTATAGCAGCAAAGGGGGGGGGGGACCAACTCCATATTAATGCCCATGATTTTGGAATGAGATGTTCAGGGAGCAGATGTCCACATACTTATGGTCATGTAGAGTGTCTTAGTATATTAGGGTTGAAACGGTGTGTTACTTACTACAAGGACTGTGGTGGTCATGACATTTTGTCAGCCTTTTTGTCACGCAAAAGCCTGCTGGTCTCACAGTAATTGACCGTTAATGAACATAAACAAGTTTAGCATCGCCAGGAATTCACACATATAAGCCGCGTACAAGCTGCTGATGCGCACCGTTAGAAGACAAATAAATCAATTTAATATACACTATCACAATAACTATTCTAAAGAAACATGATACGAAGAAAATGTATTTCAAAAGAACAGAATATGAGTTGGCCTACTGTATGTTATCTGGCTTTTTTTTCTCAAATATCACAATTGGGTACTTTTTCCAGCACTGCTAATATGTAACGTTTGTTTTACTACATAGGTATTCCTCTTGTCCAGATGGGATAGGGCAGTGTGCAGTGCAAATGGTGATTGCATCGTCTGTGGACCTATTGGGGCGGTAAGCAAATTGATGTGTGTCTAGGGTGACAGGTAAGGTAGGGGTGATATGATCCTTAACTAGCCGCTCAAAACACTTCATGATGACAGAAGTGAATTCTATGGAACAATGGTGGACATCTTGAAGCAAGTGGGGACAGCAGACTGGAATAGGAAGAGATTTGAATATGTCCGTAAACACTCCAGCCACTCCAGCCAGCTGGTCTGCGCATGCAGGGTAGCCTAGTGGTTAGAGCATTGGACTAGTAACTGAAAGGTTGCATGTTCAAATCCCCCGATCTGACAAGGTACAAAATCTGCCGTTCTGCCCCTGAACAGGCAGTTAACCCACTGTTCCTAGGCCGTCATTGAAAATAAGAATTTGTTCTTAACTGACTTGCCTGGTTAAATAAAGGTAAAATCAATAAAAAAAATGTTCTGAGGAAGTGTCGTCTGGGCCGGCAGCCTTGCGAGAGTTAACACGTTTAAATGTCTTACGTCGGTCACAGAGAAGGAGAGCCCACAGTCCTTGTTAGCGGGCCGCGTCGGTGGCACTGTATTATCCTCAAAGCGGACAAAGAAGGTGTTTAGCTTGTCCGGAAGCAAGATGTCGGTGTCCACGACCTGGCTGGTATTCCCTTTGTTGTCCTTGATTGTCGTTAGACCCTGCCACATACGTCTCGTGTCGGAGCCTTTGAATTGCGACTCTACTTTGTCTCTGTACTGACATTTTGCCTGTTGGATTGCCTTACGGAGGGAATAATTACACTGTTTGTATTGGACCGTATTCCCAGTCACCTTGCCATGGTTAAATGTGTTGGTTTGCGCTTTCAGTTTTGTGCGAATGCTGCCATCTATCCACGGTTTCTGGTTTGGGTAGGTTTTAATAGTCACAGTGGGTACAACATCTCCTATACACTTCCTGATGAATCAGTCACCATATTCGTTGATGTTATTCTGAGGCTACCTGGAACATATCCCAGTCCACATGATCAAAACAATATTGGAGCATGGATTCCAATGAGTCAGACCAGAGTTGAATAGTCCTTAGCATGGGTACTTCTTGTTTGAGTTTCTGCCTATAGGAAGGGAGGAACAAAATGGAGTCATGATCAGATTTGCCGAAGGGAGGGCGGGGGAGGGTTTTGTAGGCATTTCAAAAAGTTGAGTAGCAGTGGTACAATGTTTTTCCAGAGCGAGTACCACAGTCAATGTGTTGGTAGATCTTCGGTAGCGTTTTCCTCGGATTTGCTTTGTTAAAATCCCCAGCTACAATAAATGCGGCCTCAGCATATGTGGTTTCCAGTTTGGTTCGTAATGCTGGTGTGTTACCACCGCTCTGATATCCAAAAGTTATTTCCGGGCTGTATGTAATAACACATAACACTACCTGAACTTAGGTTGAAACGGGGTGGTACTACCTGAACTTAGGTTGAAACGGGGTGGTACTACCTGAACTTAGGTTTGAAACGGGGTGGTACTACCTGAACTTAGGTTGAAACGGGTTAACCTCTTAGGTTGGAAACGGGTGGTACTACCTGAACTTAGGTTGAAGCGAGGGTGGTACTACCTTGAACTTAGGTTGAAACAGGGTGGTACTACCTGAACTTAGGTTGAAACGGGGTGGTACTACCTGAACTTAGGTTGAAACGGGTGGTACTACCTGAACTTAGGCTGAAACGGGGTGGTACTACCTGAACTTAGGTTGAAACGAGGGTGGTACTCACTCTGAACTTAGGTTGAAACGGGTACTACCTGAACTCAGGGTGGAAACGGGGGTGGTACTACCTGAACTTAGGTTGAAACAGGGTGGTACTACCTGAACTTAGGTTGAAACGGGGTGGTACTACCTGAACTTAGGTTGAAACAGGGTGGTACTACCTGAACTTAGGTTGAAACGGGGTGGTACTACCTGAACTTAGGTTGAAAGCAGGGTGGTACTACCTGAACTTAGGGTTGAAACAGGGTGGTACTACCTGAACTTAGGTTGAAACGGGGTGGTACTACCTGAACTTAGGTTGAAAC
>NW_025753740.1:0-10189 GCF_021184085.1 Oncorhynchus gorbuscha | reverse complement strand
TTACCTGGTTACGCCTGTCATCTCTCCTGGAGCTGTTGAGTCCAGTCCACGGTTACCTGGAGCTTTGAGTCGGTTACCTGTTATCCTCTTATCTCTTCTGGAGCTGTTGAGTCCACGGTTACCTGGTTACACCTGTTATCTCTCCTGGAGCTGTTGAGTCCCACGGTTACCTGGTTACGCCTGTCATCTCTCCTGGAGCTGTTGAGTCCACGGTTACCTGGTTACGCCTGTTATCTCTCCTGGAGCTGTTGAGTCCACGGTTACCTGGTTACGCCTGTTATCTCTTCTGGAGCTGTTGAGTCCACGGTTACCTGGTTACGCCTGTTGTCTCTCCTGGAGCTGTTGAGTCCACGGTTACCTGGTTACGCCTGTTATCTCTCCTGGAGCTGTTGAGTCCACGGTTACCTGGTTACGCCTGTTATCTCTCCTGGAGCTGTTGAGTCCACGGTTACCTGGTTACGCCTGTTGTCTCTCCTGGAGCTGTTGAGTCCATGTTTTTTTTTTTTTCACCTTTATTTAACCAGGTAGGCTAGTTGAGAACAAGTTCTCATTTACAACTGCGACCTGGCCAAGATAAAGCAAAGCAGTGTGACACATACAACAACACAGAGTTACACATGGAATAAACAAACATACAGTCAATAAAAATAAGGGAGTTAAGACAATAAATAGGCCTGACTAGACAGGTTACCTGGTTACGCCTGTTATCTCTCCTGGAGCTGTTGAGTCCCACGGTTACCTGGTTACGCCTGTTATCTCTCCTGGAGCTGTTGAGTCCCACGGTTACCTGGTTACGCCTGTTATCTCTCCTGGAGCTGTTGAGTCCCACGGTTACCTGGTTACGCCTGTTATCTCTCCTGGAGCTGTTGAGTCCACGGTTACCTGGTTACGCCTGTTATCTCTCCTGGAGCTGTTGAGTCCACGGTTACCTGGTTACGCCTGTTATCTCTTCTGGAGCTGTTGAATCCACGGTTACCTGGTTACGCCTGTTGTCTCTCCTGGAGCTGTTGAGTCCCACGGTTACCTGGTTACGCCTGTTATCTCTCCTGGAGCTGTTGAGTCCATGGTTACCTGGCAACGTCTGGACCTGCCCACGATGACTGATGGGATACATACACTTACATACACATTCACAAAGGTCAATATGATTTCACCTCAGAACACTCAGTCATCCACCCTAATGACACACACACACACACACACACACACACACACACACACACACACACACACACACACACACACACACACACACACACACACACACACACACACACACACACACACACACACACACACACACACACACACACACACACACACACACACACACACACACACACACAAAGGGAGCACCACTTGTAGGTGTCTTGTCAGAACATGGTTGAGGGCCAACACCAGGTCAACCCTGTTTGCAGAATGTGACAGAGACAGATGCTTGAAAGGCCCTGGGGGGTTGTCACTGTTTAACCTCCCTCAGGAGATAGAGCTGTTCTGGGGGGGGGGGTTGTCACTGTTTAACCTCTCTCAGGAGATAGAGCTGTTCTAGGGGGGTTGTCAGGAGATAGAGATGTTCTGGGGGGTTGTCATTTAATCTCCTCAGGAGATAGAGCTGTTCTGGGGGGTTGTCACTGTTTAACCTCCCTCAGGAGATAGAGCTGTTCTGGGGGGGTTGTCACTGTTTAACCTCTCTCAGGAGATAGAGATGTTCTGGGGGGGTTGTCACTGTTTAACCTCTCTAGGAGATAGAGCTGTTCTGGGGGGTTGTTCTGGGGGTTGTCACTGTTTAACCTCCCTCAGGAGATAAAGCTGTTCTGGGGGTTGTCACTGTTTAACCTCCCAGAGATAGAGGAGATAGAGCTGTTCTGGGGGGTTGTCACTGTTTAACCTCCCTCAGGAGATAGAGCTGTTCTGGGGGTTGTCACTATTTAACCTCCCTCAGGAGATAAAGCTGTTCTGGGGGGGTTGTCACTGTTTAACCTCCCTCAGGAGATAAAGCTGTTCTGGGGGGGTTCTTGGGGGATGTCACTGTTTAACCTCCTCAGGAGATAGAGCTGTTCTGGGGGGTTGTCACTGTTTAACCTCCCCAGGAGATAGAGCTGTTCTGGGGGATGTCACTGTTTAACCTCCCTCAGGAGATAGAGCTGTTCTGGGGTGGGGGGTTGTCACTGTTTAACCTCCCTCAGGAGATAGAGCTGTTCTGGGGGTTGTCACTGTTTATTCTCCCTCAGGAGATAGAGCTGTTCTGGGGGGTTGTCACTGTTTAACCTCCCTCAGGAGATAGAGCTGTTCTGGGGTGGGGGGTGGGGGGGGGTGGGGGGGTGATGGGGATGAACCTGGAGAAGAGTCCCCTAAGCAAGCTGGTCCTGGGGCTCTCTTCACAAACATACCCTACAGAGCCCCAGGACAGCAGCACAATTAGACCCAACCAAATCATGAGAAAACAAAAAGATAATTACTTGACACATTGGAAAGAATTAACAAAAAAACAGAGCAATGCTATTTGGCCCTAAACAGAGAGTACACAGCAGCAGAATACCTGACCACTGTGACTGACCCAAACTTAAGGAAAGCTTTGACTATGTAAAGACTCAGTGAGCATAGCCTTGCTATTGAGAAAGGCCGCCGTAGGCAGACATGGCTCTCAAGAGAAGACAGGCTATGTGCTCACTGCCAACAAAATGAGGTGGAAACTGAGCTGCACTTCCTAACCTCCTGCCAAATGTATGACCATATTAGAGACACAGGAGATGAGAGAGAGAGACGAGAGAGAGAGACGAGAGTGAGAGACTAGAGAGTGAGAGACTAGAGAGTGAGAGACTAGAGAGTGAGAGACTAGAGAGAGAGAGAGACACTGAAGGGGAGAGAGGAGAGGAGAGGAGAGAGAGAGACTAGAGAGAGAGTGTGAGACAGTGAGAGACGAGAGAGAGAGAGAGAGACACTGAAGGGGAGAGAGGAGAGGAGAGGAGAGAGAGAGACTAGAGAGAGAGTGTGAGACAGTGAGAGACGAGAGAGAGAGATAGAGAAAGATTAGAGGGAGAAATTAGACTGTAGCTTTCTGCAGTCCTGGTTGTGCTTTGACTCTGAGGTTGTAACTCAACAGGATCCTCTTATGTCATCAGACTGAGCCAAGCCTGTCAGACTCCCTGCTGCCAGTTAGCATGTCATCAATCAGACAATTTATTACCAACTCCGGCCCACCTCACCTTTAACCCTGGGGCTATTACCTCAACCCCTAACCCTCAGTCCACCTCACCTTTAACCCTGGGGCTATTACCTCAACCCCAGTCCTAACCCTCGGTCCACCTCACCTTTAACCCTGGGGCTATTACCTCAACCCCAGTCCTAACCCTCGGTCCACCTCACCTTTAACCCTGGGGCTATTACCTCAACCCCAGTCCTAACCCTCAGTCCACCTCACCTTTAACCCTGGGGCTATTACCTCAACCCCAGTCCTAACCCTCAGCCCACCTCACCTTTAACCCTGGGGCTATTACCTCAACCCCTAACCCTCAGTCCACCTCACATTTAACCCTGGGGCTATTACCTCAACCCCAGTCCACCTCACCTTTAACCCTGGGGCTATTACCTCAACCCCAGTCCACCTCACCTTTAACCCTGGGGCTATTACCTCAACCCCAGTCCTAACCACGGCCCCAGCCCTAACCACGGCCCTAGCCCTAACCACAGCCCTAACCACGGCCCCAGCCCTAACCACGGCCCTAGCCCTAACCACAGCCCTAGCCCTAACCACGGCCCTAGCCCTAACCACAGCCCTAACCCTAACCACGGCCCTGGCCCTGACCACAGCCCTAACCACTGCCCTAGCCCTAACCACAGCCCTAGCCCTAACCACGGCCCTAACCATGGCCCTAGCCCTAACCACGGCCCTAACCATGGCCCTAGCCCCAACCACGGCCCTAACCATGGCCCTAGCCCTAACCACGGCCCTAACCACAGCCCTAGCCCTAACCACGGCCCTAACCACAGCCCTAGCCCTAACCACAGCCCTAATCACGGCCCTAGCCCTAACCACGGCCCTAACCACAGCCCTAGCCCTAACCAGGGCCCTAACCACAGCCCTAGCCTTAACCACAGCCCTAACCACGGCCCTAACCACAGCCCTAGCCCTAACCAGGGCCCTAACCACTGCCCTAGCCCTAACCACAGCCCTAACCACGGCCCTAGCCCTAACCACAGCCCTAACCATGGCCCTAGCCCTAACCACAGCCCTAACCACGGCCCTAGCCCTAACCACAGCCCTAACCATGGCCCTAGCCCTAACCACAGCCCTAACCATGGCCCTAGCCCTAACCACAGCCCTAACCTTGGCCCTAGCCCTAACCACAGCCCTAACCATGGCCCTAGCCCTAACCACAGCCCTAACCATGGCCCTAGCCCTAACCACAGCCCTAACCATGGCCCTAGCCCTAACCACAGCCCTAACCACAGCCCTAACCATGGCCCTAGCCCTAACCACAGCCCTAACCATGGCCCTAGCCCTAACCACAGCCCTAACCATGGCCCTAGCCCTAACCACAGCCCTAACCACAGCCCTAACCATGGCCCTAGCCCTAACCATGGCCTCAGCCCTAACCATGGCCTCAGCCCTAACCACGGCCCTAGCCCTAACCACGGCCCTAGCCCTAACCACGGCCCTAGCCCGAACCACGGCCCTAACCACAGCCCTAGCCCTAAACACGGCCCTAACCACAGCCCTAACCATGTCCTCAGCCCTAACCACAGCCCTAGCCCTAAACACGGCCCTAACCACAGCCCTAACCACAGCCCTAACCATGTCCTCAGCCCTAACCACAGCCCTAACCACGGCCCTAACCACGGCCCTAACCATGTCCACAGCCCTAACCACAGCCCTAACCATGTCCTCAGCCCTAACCACAGCCCTAGCCCTAACCACAGCCCTAACCACGGCCCTAACCATGTCCTCAGCCCTAACCACAGCCCTAGCTCTAACCACGGCCCTAACCACGGCCCTAACCACGGCCCTAACCACAGCCCTAACCATGTCCTCAGCCCTAACCACATCCCTAACCCTAACCACAGCCCTAACCTCAGCCCTAACCATGGCCTCAGCCATAACCACGGCCCTAGCCCTAACCACGGCCCTAGCCCTAACCACAGCCCTAACCATGGCCCTAGCCCTAACCACGGCCCTAGCCCTAACCATGGCCCTAGCCCTAACCACAGCCCTAACCACAGCCCTAACCTCAGCCCTAACCATGGCCTCAGCCATAACCACGGCCCTAGCCCTAACCACGGCCCTAGCCCTAACCACAGCCCTAACCATGGCCCTAGCCCTAACCACGGCCCTAGCCCTAACCATGGCCCTAGCCCTAACCACAGCCCTAACCACAGCCCTAACCACAGCCCTAACCATGGCCTCAGCCATAACCACAGCCCTAGCCCTAACCACAGCCCTAACCATGGCCTCAGCCCTAACCATGGCCACAGCCCTAACCACGGCCCCAGCCCTAACCACGGCCCCAGCCCTAACCACGGCCCTAACCACGGCCCCAGCCCTAACCACGGCCCTAACCACGGCCCTAGCCCTAACCATGGCCCTAACCACGGCCCTAGCCCTAACCACGGCCCTAGCCCTAACCACGGCCCCAGCCCTAACCATGGCCCTAGCCCTAACCACGGCCCCAGCCCTAACCATGGCCCCAACCACGGCCCTAGCCCTAACCATGGCCCTAGCCCTAACCACGGCCCCAGCCCTAACCATGGCCCTAGCCCTAACCACGGCCCCAGCCCTAACCATGGCCCCAACCACGGCCCTAGCCCTAACCATGGCCCTAGCCCTAACCACGGCCCCAGCCCTAACCATGGCCCCAACCACGGCCCTAGCCCTAACCATGGCCCTAGCCCTAACCACGGCCCCAGCCCTAACCACTTAGCTGCAGTCCTAACCACGGCCCCAGCCCTAACCACGGCCCTAGCCCTAACCACGGCCCTAGCCCTAACCACGGCCCCAGCCCTAACCACGGCCCGCCCTAACCACGGCCCTAGCCCTAACCACGGCCCCAGCCCTAACCACGGCCCCAGCCCTAACCACGGCCCCGCCCTAACCACGGCCCTAGCCCTAACCACGGCCCTAGCCCTAACCACGGCCCCAGCCCTAACCACGGTCCCAGCCCTAACCACGGCCCTAGCCCTAACCACAGCCCTAGCCCTAACCACGGCCCCAGCCCTAACCACGGCCCCAGCCCTAACCACGGCCCTAGCCCTAACCACTTAGCTGCAGCCCTAACCACGGCCCTAGCCCTAACCACGGCCCCAGCCCTAACCACGGCCCTAACCATGGCCCTAGCCCTAACCACGGCCCTAACCACAGCCCTAGCCCTAACCACGGCCCCAGCCCTAACCACTTAGCTGCAGTCCTAACCACGGCCCCAGCCCTAACCACGGCCCTAGCCCTAACCACGGCCCTAGCCCTAACCATGGCCCTAACCACAGCCCTAGCCCTAACCACGGCCCTAGCCCTAACCATGGCCCCAGCCCTAACCACGGCCCCAGTCCTAACCACGGCCCCAGCCCTAACCACAGCCCCAGCCCTAACCACTTAGCTGCAGTCCTAACCACGGCCCCAGCCCTAACCACGGCCCTAGCCCTAACCACGGCCCTAACCACGGCCCTAGCCCTAACCACGGCCCTAACCATGGCCCTAGCCCTAACCACGGCCCTAGCCCTAACCACGGCCCTAGCCCTAACCACGGCCCTAGCCCTAACCACGGCCCTAGCCCTAACCACGGCCCTAGCCCTAACCACGGCCCTAGCCCTAACCACGGCCCTAACCACGGCCCTAGCCCTAACCACGGCCCTAACCATGGCCCTAACCATGGCCCTAGCCCTAACCACGGCCCCAGCCCTAACCACTTAGCTGCAGTCCTAACCACGGCCCTAGCCCTAACCACGGCCCTAACCATGGCCCTAGCCCTAACCACGGCCCTAGCCCTAACCACGGCCCTAACCACTTAGCTGCAGCCCTAACCACGGCCCCAGCCCTAACCACGGCCCCAGCCCTAACCACGGCCCCAGCCCTAACCACGGCCCCAGCCCTAACCACGGCCCCAGCCCTAACCACGGCCCCAGCCCTAACCACGGCCCCAGCCCTAACCACGGCCCCAGCCCTAACCACGGCCCTAGCCCTAACCACGGCCCTAGCCCTAACCACAGCCCTAGCCCTAACCACTTAGCTGCAGCCCTAACCACGGCCCCAGCCCTAACCACGGCCCTAGCCCTAACCACGGCCCTAACCACAGCCCTAGCCCTAACCACTTAGCTGCAGCCCTAACCACGGCCCTAGCCCTAACCACGGCCCCAGCCCTAACCACTTAGCTGCAGTCCTAACCACGGCCCTAGCCCTAACCACGGCCCTAACCACGGCCCCAGCCCTAACCACGGCCCTAGCCCTAACCACGGCCCTAGCCCTAACCACGGCCCCAGCCCTAACCACGGCCCCAGCCCTAACCACGGCCCTAGCCTAACCACAGCCCTAGCCCTAACCACGGCCCTAGCCTAACCACGGCCTAGCCTAACCACTTAGCTGCAGCCCTAACCACGGCCCCAGCCCTAACCACGGCCCTAGCCCTAACCACGGCCCCAGCCCTAACCACGGCCCTAGCCCTAACCACGGCCCCAGCCCTAACCACGGCCCCAGCCCTAACCACGGCCCTAGCCCTAACCACGGCCCCAGCCCTAACCACTTAGCTGCAGTCCTAACCACGGCCCTAGCCCTAACCATGGCCCTAACCATGGCCCTAGCCCTAACCACGGCCCTAACCACAGCCCTAGCCCTAACCACGGCCCCAGCCCTAACCACGGCCCTAACCATGGCCCTAGCCCTAACCACGGCCCTAACCACAGCCCTAGCCCTAACCACGGCCCCAGCCCTAACCACGGCCCTAACCACAGCCCTAGCCCTAACCACGGCCCCAGCCCTAACCACGGCCCTAACCACAGCCCCAGCCCTAACCACGGCCCCAGCCCTAACCACGGCCCTAACCACAGCCCTAGCCCTAACCACAGCCCCAGCCCTAACCACGGCCCTAACCACAGCCCTAGCCCTAACCACGGCCCCAGCCCTAACCACGGCCCTAACCACAGCCCCAGCCCTAACCACAGCCCCAGCCCTAACCATGGCCCTAGCCCTAACCACGGCCCTAACCACAGCCCCAGCCCTAACCATGGCCCTAGCCCTAACCACGGCCCTAACCACAGCCCCAGCCCTAACCACGGCCCTAACCACAGCCCCAGCCCTAACCATGGCCCTAACCACAGCCCTAACCACAGCCCCAGCCCTAACCATGGCCCTAACCACAGCCCTAACCACAGCCCCAGCCCTAACCACGGCCCTAACCACAGCCCTAACCACAGCCCCAGCCCTAACCACGGCCCCAGCCCTAACCATGGCCCTAACCACGGCCCTAGCCCTAACCATGGCCCTAACCACGGCCCTAGCCCTAACCATGGCCCTAGCCCTAACCACGGCCCCAGCCCTAACCATGGCCCTAACCATGGCCCTAACCACGGCCCTAGCCCTAACCATGGCCCTAACCACGGCCCTAGCCCTAACCATGGCCCTAACCACGGCCCCGCCCTAACCACGGCCCTAGCCCTAACCACGGCCCTAGCCCTAACCACGGCCCCAGCCCTAACCACGGACCCAGCCCTAACCACGGCCCTAGCCCTAACCACGGCCCTAGCCCTAACCACGGCCCCAGCCCTAACCACGGCCCCAGCCCTAACCACGGCCCTAGCCCTAACCACGGCCCCAGCCCTAACCACGGCCCCAGCCCTAACCACGGCCCTAGCCCTAACCATGGCCCTAGCCCTAACCACGGCCCTAGCCCTAACCACGGCCCTAACCACTTAGCTGCAGTCCTAACCACGGCCCCAGCCCTAACCACAGCCCTAACCATGGCCCTAGCCCTAACCACGGCCCCAGCCCTAACCACGGCCCTAACCATGGCCCTAGCCCTAACCACGGCCCTAACCACAGCCCTAGCCCTAACCACGGCCCCAGCCCTAACCACGGCCCTAACCACAGCCCTAGCCCTAACCACGGCCCCAGCCCTAACCACGGCCCTAACCACAGCCCTAGCCCTAACCACGGCCCTAACCACAGCCCTAGCCCTAACCACGGCCCCAGTCCTAACCACGGCCCTAACCACAGCCCTAACCACGACCCCAGCCCTAACCATGGCCCTAGCCCTAACCATGGCCCTAGCCCTAACCACGGCCCTAACCACAGCCCTAGCCCTAACCACGGCCCTAACCACGGCCCCAGCCCTAACCACGGCCCCAGCCCTAACCACGGCCCTAACCACGGCCCCAGCCCTAACCACGGCCCCAGCCCTAACCACGGCCCTAGCCCTAACCACGGCCCTAGCCCTAACCACGGCCCTAACCATGGCCCTAGCCCTAACCACGGCCCTAGCCCTAACCACGGCCCTAGCCCTAACCACGGCCCTAACCACAGCCCTAGCCCTAACCACGGCCCTAGCCCTAACCACGGCCCTAGCCCTAACCACGGCCCTAACCACAGCCCTAGCCCTAACCACGGCCCTAGCCCTAACCACGGCCCTAGCCCTAACCACTTAGCTGCAGTCCTAACCACGGCCCCAGCCCTAACCACAGCCCTAGCCCTAACCACGGCCCTAGCCCTAACCACGGCCCCAGCCCTAACCACTTAGCTGCAGTCCTACTCCCCAGTGCCAGCCACCGCCTGAGAAGGGGTTCTGCAGTCACATGTGACTGCGTTACCTGCCATGCCATTCGTCAACCCATGACAGAGATAGCCACAGCAACAACAGTTGGGCTGGGGTGGACTAGGACCGCCCCCGTCGGGGCAAGATATGTTTTTGATTTGAGCTTCCAAGGAGACGTTGCCATGAACTTGTGTGTTTGGAAACAAACAAAGGAGAGGGGGTGGGGGGGGAGAGAGGTGGGGGGAGGGGGGGAGAGAGGGGTGGGGGAGAGAGAGAGAGGTGGGGGAGAGGGGGAAGAGAGGTGGGGGGGAGAGAGGTGGGGGGAGGGGGAGAAGGGAAGAAGAGGGGGAGAGAGAGGTGGGGGGAGAGAGAGAGAGGTGAGAGAGGAGGGTGGGGGGAGGTGAGAGAGAGAGGGTGGGAGAGGTGGGGGGAGGTGGAGAGGTGGGGGGGGAGGAGGG
>NW_025753739.1:0-10190 GCF_021184085.1 Oncorhynchus gorbuscha | reverse complement strand
ATGATCAACAGCTAGGTTACTGTAGAGACAGAGAATGATCAACAGCTAGGTTACTGTAGAGACAGAGAATGATCAACAGCTAGGTTACCGTAGAGAGAGAGAGAGAATGATCAACAGCTGTGGTTACTGTAGAGAGAATGTTCAACAGCTAGGTTACCGTACAGACATACAGAGAATGATCAACAGCCAGGTTACTGTAGAGACAGAGAATGTTCAACAGCTAGGTTACTGTAGAGACAGAGAATGTCTAACAGCTAGGTTACCGTAGAGACAGAGAATGATCAACAGCTAGGTTACTGTAGAGAGAATGATCAACAGCTAGGTTACTGAAGACAGAGAATGATCAACAGCTAGGTTACTGAAGAGAGAATGTTCAACAGCTAGGTTACTGTAGAGACAGAGAATGTTCAACAGCTAGGTTACTGTAGAGACAGAGAATGATCAACAGCTAGGTTAACGTGATCAACAGAGACAGAGAATGATCAACAGCTAGGTTACTGTAGAGACAGAGAATGATCAACAGCTAGGTTACTGCAGAGACAGAGAGAATGATGAACAGAGAAGAGGCAGAGAAATGATCAACAGCTAGGTTACTGTAGAGACAGAGAATGTTCAGCAGCTAGGTTACTGTAGAGACAGAGAATGATCAACAGCTAGGTTACTGTAGAGACAGAGAATGATCAACAGCTGGGTTACTGTAGAGACAGAGAATGATCAACAGCTAGGTTACTGTAGAGACAGAGAATGATCAACAGCTAGGTTACTGTAGAGAGAGAGAGAGAATGATCAACAGCTAGGTTACTGTAGAGAGAGAGAATGTTCAACAGCTAGGTTACCGTAGAGACAGAGAATGATCAACAGCTAGGTTACTGAGAATGATCAACAGCTAGGTTACTGTAGAGACAGAGAATGATCAACAGCTAGGTTACTGTAGAGACAGAGATGATCAACAGCTAGGTTACAAGACAGCAACAGCTAGGTTACTGTAGAGACAGAGAATGATCAACAGCTAGGTTACTGTAGAGACAGAGAATGATCAACAGCTAGAGTTACTGTAGAGACAGAGAATGATCAACAGCTAGGTTACTGTAGAGACAGAGAATGATCAACAGCTAGGTTGATCACTGTAGAGACAGAGAATGATCAACAGCTAGGTTACTGTAGAGACAGAGAATGATCAACAGCTAGGTTACTGAGACAGAGAATGATCAACAGCTAGGTTACTGTAGAGACAGAGAATGATCAACAGCTAGGTTACTGTAGAGACAGAGAATGATCAACAGCTAGGTTACTGTAGAGACAGAATGATCAACAGCTAGGTTACTGTAGAGACAGAGAATGATCAACAGCTAGGTTACTGTAGAGACAGAAATGATCAACAGCTAGGTTACTGTAGAGACAGAGAATGATCAACAGCTAGGTTACTGTAGAGACAGAGAATGATCAACAGCTAGGTTACCGTAGAGACAGAGAATGATCAACAGCTAGGTTACTGTAGAGAGAATGATCAACAGCTAGGTTACTGTAGAGAGAATGATCAACAGCTAGGTTACTGTAGAGAATGATCAACAGCTAGGTTACCGTGAGAGACAAAGAATGATCAACAGCTAGGTTACTGTAGAGAGAATGATCAACAGCTAGGTTACTGTAGAGACAGAGAATGATCAACAGCTAGGTTACTGTAGAAAGAGAGAATGCTCAACATCTAGGTTACCGTAGAGACAGAGAATGATCAACAGCTAGGTTACTGTAGAGAGAATGATCAACAGCTAGGTTACTGTAGAGAGAATGATCAACAGCTAGGTTACTGTAGAGACAGAGAATGTTCAACAGCTAGGTTACTGTAGAGAGAGAGAGAGAATGATCAACAGCTAGGTTACTGTAGAAAGAGAGAATGCTCAACATCTAGGTTACCGTAGAGACAGAGAATGATCAACAGCTAGGTTACTGTAGAAAGAGAGAATGCTCAACATCTAGGTTACCGTAGAGACAGAGAATGATCAACAGCTAGGTTACTGTAGAGAGAATGATCAACAGCTAGGTTACTGTAGAGAGAGAGAATGATCAACAGCTTGGTTACTGTAGAGAGAGAGAATGCTCAACATCTAGGTTACCGTAGAGACAGAGAATGATCAACAGCTAGGTTACTGTAGAGACAATGATCAACAGCTAGGTTACTGTAGAGAGAATGATCAACAGCTAGGTTACTGTAGAGACAGAGAATGATCAACAGCTAGGTTACTGTAGAGAGAGACAATGATCAACAGCTAGGTTACTGTAGAGAGAGAGAATGATCAACAGCTAGGTTACCGTAGAGAGAGAGAATGTTCAACAGCTAGGTTACTGTAGAAAGAGAGAATGCTCAACATCTAGGTTACTGTAGAGAGAATGATCAACAGCTAGGTTACTGTAGAGAGAGAGAATGATCAACAGCTTGGTTACTGTAGAGAGAATGATCAACAGCTAGGTTACTGTAGAGACAATGATCAACAGCTAGGTTACTGTAGAGAGAGAGAATGATCAACAACTAGGTTACTAGAGAATGATCAACAGCTAGGTTACTGTAGAGAGAATGATCAACAGCTAGGTTACTGTAGAGACAATGATCAACAGCTAGGTTACTGTAGAGAGAGATCAACAGAACTGTATGATCAACAGCTAGGTTACTGTAGAGACAATGATCAACAGCTAGGTTACTGTAGAGAGAGAATGATCAACAGCTAGGTTACTGTAGAGAGAGAATGATCAACAGCTAGGTTACTGTAGAGAGAGAGAATGTTCAACAGCTAGGTTACTGTAGAGAGAGAGAATGATCAACAGCTAGGTTACTGTAGAGAGAATGATCAACAGCTAGGTTACCATAGAGACAGAGAATGATCAACAGCTAGGTTACTGTAGAGACAGAGAATGATCAACAGCTAGGTTACTGTAGAGAGAATGATCAACAGCTAGGTTACCGTAGAGACAGAGAATGATCAACAGCTAGGTTACTGTAGAGAGAATGATCAACAGCTAGGTTACTGTAGAGACAATGATCAACAGCTAGGTTACCGTAGAGATAGAGAATGATCAACAGCTAGGTTACTGTAGAGACAATGATCAACAGCTAGGTTACTGTAGAGAGAGAGAATGATCAACAGCTAGGTTACTGTAGAGAGAGAATGATCAACAGCTAGGTTACTGTAGAGAGAGAATGATCAACAGCTAGGTTACTGTAGAGAGAATAATCAACAGCTAGGTTACTGTAGAGAGAATGTTCAACAGCTAGGTTACTGTAGAGAGAGAGAATGATCAACAGCTAGGTTACTGTAGAGAGAATGTTCAACAGCTAGGTTACTGTAGCGAGAGAGAATGTTCAACAGCTAGGTTACCGTAGAGAGAGAGAGAGAATGATCAACAGCTAGGTTACTGTAGAGAGAATGTTCAACAGCTAGGTTACCGTACAGACAGAGAATGATCAACAGCTAGGTTACTGTAGAGACAGAGAATGTTCAACAGCTAGGTTACTGTAGAGACAGAGAATGTTCAACAGCTAGGTTACCGTAGAGACAGAGAATGATCAACAGCTAGGTTACTGTAGAGAGAATGATCAACAGCTAGGTTACTGTAGAGACAGAGAATGATCAACAGCTAGGTTACTGAAGAGAGAATGTTCAACAGCTAGGTTACTGTAGAGACAGAAATGTTCATCTAGGTTACTGTAGCAGGTGATCAACAGCTAGACTGTAGAGAGAATGATCAACAGCTAGGTTACTGTAGAGACAGAGAATGATCAACAGCTAGGTTACTGAAGAGAGAATGTTCAACAGCTAGGTTACTGTAGAGACAGAGAATGATGAACAGCTAGGTTACTGAAGAGAGAATGTTCAACAGCTAGGTTACTGTAGAGACAGAGAATGTTCAACAGCTAGGTTACTGTAGAGACAGAGAATGATCAACAGCTAGGTTACTGTAGAGACAGAGAATGATCAACAGCTAGGTTAACGTAGAGACAGAGAATGATCAACAGCTAGGTTACTGTAGAGACAGAGAATGATCAACAGCTAGGTTACTGTAGAGAGAGAGAGAGAATGATCAACAGCTAGGTTACTGTAGAGAGAGAGAATGTTCAACAGCTAGGTTACTGTAGAGAGAGAGAGAGAATGATCAACAGCTAGGTTACCGTAGAGACAGAGAATGATCAACAGCTAGGTTACTGTAGAGAGAATGATCAACAGCTAGGTTACTGTAGAGACAGAGAATGATCAACAGGTTACTGTAGAGAGAATGATCAACAGCTAGGTTACTGTAGAGACAGAGAATGATCAACAGCTAGGTTACCGTAGAGACAGAGAATGATCAACAGCTAGGTTACTGTAGAGACAGAGAATGATCAACAGCTAGGTTACTGTAGAGACAGAGAATGATCAACAGCTAGGTTACTGTAGAGACAGAGAATGATCAACAGCTAGGTTACTGTAGAGACAGAGAATGATCAACAGCTAGGTTACCGTAGAGACAGAGAATGATCAACAGCTAGGTTACTGTAGAGAGAATGATCAACAGCTAGGTTACTGTAGAGACAGAGAATGATCAACAGCTAGGTTACTGTAGAGAGAATGATCAACAGCTAGGTTACTGTAGAGACAGAGAATGATCAACAGCTAGGTTACTGTAGAGACAGAGAATGATCAACAGCTAGGTTACTGTAGAGAGAGAATGATCAACAGCTAGGTTACTGTAGAGACAGAGAATGATCAACAGCTAGGTTACTGTAGAGACAGAGAATGATCAACAGCTAGGTTACCGTAGAGACAGAGAATGATCAACAGCTAGGTTACTGTAGAGAAATGATCAACAGCTAGGTTACTGTAGAGAGAATGATCAACAGCTAGGTTACCGTAGAGAGAATGATCAACAGCTAGGTTACCGTAGAGACAAAGAATGATCAACAGCTAGGTTACTGTAGAGAGAATGATCAACAGCTAGGTTACTGTAGAGACAGAGAATGATCAACAGCTAGGTTACTGTAGAAAGAGAGAATGCTCAACATCTAGGTTACCGTAGAGACAGAGAATGATCAACAGCTAGGTTACTGTAGAGAGAATGATCAACAGCTAGGTTACTGTAGAGAGAATGATCAACAGCTAGGTTACTGTAGAGACAGAGAATGTTCAACAGCTAGGTTACTGTAGAGAGAGAGAGAGAATGATCAACAGCTAGGTTACTGTAGAAAGAGAGAATGCTCAACATCTAGGTTACCGTAGAGACAGAGAATGATCAACAGCTAGGTTACTGTAGAAAGAGAGAATGCTCAACATCTAGGTTACCGTAGAGACAGAGAATGATCAACAGCTAGGTTACTGTAGAGAGAATGATCAACAGCTAGGTTACTGTAGAGAGAGAGAATGATCAACAGCTAGGTTACTGTAGAGAGAGAGAATGCTCAACATCTAGGTTACCGTAGAGACAGAGAATGATCAACAGCTAGGTTACTGTAGAGACAATGATCAACAGCTAGGTTACTGTAGAGAGAATGATCAACAGCTAGGTTACTGTAGAGACAGAGAATGATCAACAGCTAGGTTACTGTAGAGAGAGACAATGATCAACAGCTAGGTTACTGTAGAGAGAGAGAATTCAACAGCTAGGTTACCGTAGAGAGAGAGATGTTCAACAGCTAGGTTACTGTAGAAAGAGAGAATGCTCAACATCTAGGTTACTGTAGAGAGAATGATCAACAGCTAGGTTACTGTAGAGAGAGAGAATGATCAACAGCTTGGTTACTGTAGAGAGAATGATCAACAGCTAGGTTACTGTAGAGACAATGATCAACAGCTAGGTTACTGTAGAGAGAGAGAATGATCAACAACTAGGTTACTGTAGAGAGAGAATGATCAACAGCTAGGTTACTGTAGAGAGAATGATCAACAGCTAGGTTACTGTAGAGACAATGATCAACAGCTAGGTTACTGTAGAGAGAGAGAATGATCAACAGCTAGGTTACTGTAGAGAGAATGATCAACAGCTAGGTTACTGTAGAGACAATGATCAACAGCTAGGTTACTGTAGAGAGAGAGAATGATCAACAGCTAGGTTACTGTAGAGAGAGAATGATCAACAGCTAGGTTACTGTAGAGAGAGAGAATCTTCAACAGCTAGGTTACTGTAGAGAGAGAGAATGATCAACAGCTAGGTTACTGTAGAGAGAATGATCAACAGCTAGGTTACCATAGAGACAGAGAATGATCAACAGCTAGGTTACTGTAGAGACAGAGAATGATCAACAGCTAGGTTACTGTAGAGAGAATGATCAACAGCTAGGTTACCGTAGAGACAGAGAATGATCAACAGCTAGGTTACTGTAGAGAGAATGATCAACAGCTAGGTTACTGTAGAGACAATGATCAACAGCTAGGGTTACTGTAGAGATAGAGAATGATCAACAGCTAGGTTACTGTAGAGACAATGATCAACAGCTAGGTTACTGTAGAGAGAGAGAATGATCAACAGCTAGGTTACTGTAGAGAGAGAATGATCAACAGCTAGGTTACTGTAGAGAGAGAATGATCAACAGCTAGGTTACTGTAGAGAGAATAATCAACAGCTAGGTTACTGTAGAGAGAATGTTCAACAGCTAGGTTACTGTAGAGAGAGAGAATGATCAACAGCTAGGTTACTGTAGAGAGAATGTTCAACAGCTAGGTTACTGTAGCAGAGAGAATGTTCAACAGCTAGGTTACCGTAGAGAGAGAGAGAATGATCAACAGCTAGGTTACTGTAGAGAGAATGTTCAACAGCTAGGGTTACCGTGACAGAGAATGATCAACAGCTAGGTTACTGTAGAGACAGAGAATGATCAACAGCTAGGTTACTGTAGAGACAGAGAATGTTCAACAGCTAGGTTACTGTAGAGACAGAGAATGATCAACAGCTAGGTTACTGTGGAGAATGATCAACAGCCAGGTTACTGTAGAGACAGAGAATGATCAACAGCTAGGTTACTGTAGAGAGAATGATCAACAGCTAGGCTTACTGTAGAGACAGAGAATGATCAACAGCTAGGTTACTGAAGAGAGAATGTTCAACAGCTAGGTTACTGTAGAGACAGAGAATGATGAACAGCTAGGTTACTGAAGAGAGAATGATCAACAGCTAGGTTACTGTAGAGACAGAGAATGAGAGGTTACTGTAGAGACAGAGAATGATCAATAGCCAGGGTTACTGTAGAGACAGAGAATGATCAACAGCTAGGTTACCGTAGAGACAGAGAATGATCAACAGCTAGGTTACTGTAGAGACAGAGAATGATCAACAGCTAGGTTACTGTAGAGAGAGAGAATGATCAACAGCTAGGTTACTGTAGAGACAGAGAATGTTCAACAGCTAGGTTACTGTAGAGACAGAGAGAAATGATCAACAGCTAGGTTACTGTAGAGACAGAGAATGATCAACAGCCTGTAGGAGAATGATCACTAGGTTACCGAGACAGAGAATGATCAACAGCTAGGTTACTGTAGAGAGAGAAGAATGATCAACAGCTAGGTTACTGCAGAGACAGAGAATGATCAACAGCTAGGTTACCGTAGAGACAGAGAATGATCAACAGCTAGGTTACTGTAGAGACAGAGAATGATCAACAGCTAGGTTACTGTAGAGACAGAGAATGATCAACAGCTAGGTTACTGTAGAGACAGAGAATGATCAACAGCTAGGTTACTGTAGAGACAGAGAATGATCAACAGCTAGGGGCTACCAGAGAGACAGAGAATGATCAACAGCCAGGGTTACTGTAGAGACAGAGAATGATCAACAGCTAGGTTACTGTAGAGACAGAGAATGATCAACAGCTAGGTTACTGTAGAGAGAATGATCAACAGCTAGGTTACCGTAGAGACAGAGAATGATCAACAGCCAGGTTACTGTAGAGAGAAATGATCAACAGCTAGGTTACTGTAGAGAGAGAGAATGATCAACAGCTAGGTTACTGTAGAGACAGAGAATGATCAACAGCTAGGTTACCGTGAGAGACAGAGAATGATCAACAGCTAGGTTACCGTAGAGACAGAGAATGATCAACAGCTAGGTTACTGTAGAGAGAATGATCAACAGCTAGGTTACTGTAGAGAGAATGATCAACAGCTAGGTTACTGTAGAGAGAATGATCAACAGCTAGGGTTACCGTAGAGACAAAGAATGATCAACAGCTAGGTTACTGTAGAGAGAATGATCAACAGCTAGGTTACTGTAGAGACAGAGAATGATCAACAGCTAGGTTACTGTAGAAAGAGAGAATGCTCAACATCTAGGTTACCGTAGAGACAGAGAATGATCAACAGCTAGGTTACTGTAGAGAGAATGATCAACAGCTAGGTTACTGTAGAGAGAATGATCAACAGCTAGGTTACTGTAGAGACAGAGAATGTTCAACAGCTAGGTTACTGTAGAGAGAGAGAGAGAATGATCAACAGCTAGGTTACGGTAGAAAGAGAGAATGCTCAACATCTAGGTTACCGTAGAGACAGAGAATGATCAACAGCTAGGTTACTGTAGAAAGAGAGAATGCTCAACATCTAGGTTACCGGAGACAGAGAATGACTCAACAGCTAGGGTTACTGTAGAGAGAATGATCAACAGCTAGGTTACTGTAGAGAGAGAATGATCAACAGCTAGGTTACTGTAGAGAGAGAATGCCAACATCTAGGTTACCGTAGAGACAGAGAATGATCAACAGCTAGGTTACTGTAGAGACAATGATCAACAGCTAGGTTACTGTAGAGAGAATGATCAACAGCTAGGTTACTGTAGAGACAGAGAATGATCAACAGCTAGGTTACTGTAGAGAGAGACAATGATCAACAGCTAGGTTACTGTAGAGAGAGAGAATGATCAACAGCTATAAGTTACCGTAGAGAGAGAGAATGTTCAACAGCTAGGTTACTGTAGAAAGAGAGAATGCTCAACATCTAGGTTACTGTAGAGAGAATGATCAACAGTTAAAGCATTGTAGAGAGAGAGAATGATCAACAGCTTGGTTACTGTAGAGAGAATGATCAGCTAGGTTACTGTAGAGACAATGATCAACAAATAGGTTACTGTGTAGAGAGAGAGAATGATCAACAACTAGGTTACTGTAGAGAGAGAATGATCAACAGCTAGGTTAATGGTAGAGAGAATGATCAACAGCTAGGCTTACTGTAGAGACAATGATCAACAGCTAGGTTACTGTAGTAGAGAGAGAGAGAATGACTAAATGAAGCTAGGTTACTGTAGAGAGAATGATCAAACAGCCAGGGTTACTGTAGAGACAATGATCAACAGGCTAGGTTACTGTAGAGAGAGAGAAATGATCAACAGCTAGGTTACTGTAGAGAGAGAATGATCAACAGCTAGGTTACTGTAGAGAGAGAGAATCTTTCAACAGCTAGGTTACTGTAGAGAGAGAGAATGATCAACAGCTAGGTTACTGTAGAGAATGATCAACAGCTAGGTTACCATAGAGACAGAGAATGACTAATAAAGAAGTTACTGTAGGAGACAGAGAATGATCAACAGCTAGGTTAATGAGAGAGAATGATCAAACAGCTAGGTTACCGTAGGAGACAGAGAACGGATCAACAGCTAGGTTACTGTAGAGAGAATGATCAACAGCTAGGTTACTGTAGAGACAATGATCAGCTAGGTTACCAGAGAGATAGAGAATGATCAACAGCTAGGTTACTGTAGAGACAATGATCAACAGCTAGGTTACTGTAGAGAGAGAGAATGATCAACAGCTAGGTTACTGTAGAGAGAGAATGATCAACAGCTAGGTTACTGTAGAGAGAGAATGATCAACAGCTAGGTTACTGTAGAGAGAATAATCAACAGCTAGGTTACTGTAGAGAGAATGTTCAACAGCTAGGTTACTGTAGAGAGAGAGAATGATCAACAGCTAGGTTACTGTAGAGAGAATGTTCAACAGCTAGGTTACTGTAGCTGAGAGAGAATGTTCAACAGCTAGGTTACCGTAGAGAGAGAGAGAATGATCAACAGCTAGGTTACTGTAGAGAGAATGTTCAACAGCTAGGTTACCGTACAGACAGAGAATGATCAACAGCTAGGTTACTGTAGAGACAGAGAATGTTCAACAGCTAGGTTACTGTAGAGACAGAGAATGTTCAACAGCTAGGTTACCGTAGAGACAGAGAATGATCAACAGCTAGGTTACT
>NW_025753738.1:0-10190 GCF_021184085.1 Oncorhynchus gorbuscha | reverse complement strand
AGTGGAGAAAGACAGAAAGAGAGAGTAAGGAGTGGAGAAAGACAGAAAGAGAGAGTAAGGAGTGGAGAAAGAAGAGAGAGAGTAAGGAGTGGAGAAAAAGAGAGTAAGGAGTGGGGAAAGACAGAAAGAGAGAGTAAGGAGTGGAGAAAGACAGAAAGAGAGAGTAAGGAGTGGAGAAAGACAGAAAGAGAGAGTAAGGAGTGGAGAAAGACAGAAAGAGAGAGTAAGGAGTGGAGAAAGACAGAGAGAGAGAGTAAGGAGTGGAGAAAGACAGAGTAAGTAGTGGAGAAAGACAGAGAGAGAAAAACAGAGTAAGGAGTGGAGAAAGACAGAGAGAGAGAGTTATACTACTAATTTAAAATGTACATTGTAGACCCCAATCAATAGAGTTATGTGACACTGTAGACATACACAGTAAAGTAAAAACAAATTCTCCTGGCCAGTACGGGTATCGAACCCGCGACCTTCGCGTTATTAGCACGACGCTCTAACCAACTGAGCTAACCGGCCTTGATAATGCTCACTTTACGGATTACAGACAGAAAGAGAGAGTAAGGAGTGGAGAAAGACAGAAAGAGAGAGTAAGGAGTGGAGAAAGACAGAGAGAGAGAGTAAGGAGTGGAGAAAGACATAAAGAGAGAGTAAGGAGTGGAGATAGACAGAAAGAGAGAGTAAGGAGTGGAGAAAGCGAGAGTAAGGAGTGGAGAAAGAGAGAGTATGGAGTGAGGAAAGAGAGAGTAAGGAGTGGAGAAAGACAGAGAGAGAGAGTAAGGAGTGGAGAAAGACAGAAAGAGAGAGTAAGGAGTGGAGAAAGACAGAAAGAGAGAGTAAGGAGTGGAGAAAGACAGAAAGAGAGAGTAAGGAGTGGAGAAAGACAGGGAGAGAGATTAATGAGTGGAGAAGGACAGAAAGAGAGAGTAAGGAGGAGAAAAGAGAGCAATGATGGAGAAACAGATATAGAGTTAAGGAGGAGAAAGACAGAAAGAGATAGTAAGGAGGAGAAAGACAGAAAGAGAGATAAGGATAGGAGAAAGAGATATATGAGTGGAGAAAGAGAGATAAGGAATGGAGAAAGAGAGAGTAAGGAGTGGAGAAAGACAGAAAGAGAGAGTAAGGAGGAGAAAGACAGAGCGAGAGAGTAAGGATGGAGAAAGACAGAAAGAGAGAGTAAGAAGTGGAGAAAGACAGAGAGAGAGAGAGTATGATGTGGAGAAAGACAGAGTAAGTAGTGGAGAAAGACAGAGAGAGAAAACAGAGTAAGGAGTGGAGAAAGACAGAGAGAGAGTTATACTACTAATTTAAAATGTACATTGTAGACCCCCCAATCAATAGAGTTATGTGACACTGTAGACATACACAGTAAAGTAAAAACAAATTCTCCTGGCCAGTACGGGTATCGAACCCGCGACCTTCGCGTTATTAGCACGACGCTCTAACCAACTGAGCTAACCGGCCTTGATAATGCTCACTTTACGGATTACAGACAGAAAGAGAGAGGCGAGTGGAGAAAGACAGCAGCAGAGAGAACAGAGAGAGAGAGTTTACGGATTACAGACAGAAAGAGAGAGTAAGGAGTGGAGAAAGACAGAAAGAGAGAGTAAGGAGTGGAGAAAGACAGAAAGAGAGAGTAAGGAGTGGAGAAAGACAGAAAGACAGAAAGAGAGTAAGGAGGGAGAAAGACAGAAAGAGAGAGTAAGGAGTGGAGAAATACAGAAAAGAGAGAGTAAGAAGTGGAGAAAGACAGAGAGAGAGAGTAAGGAGAGAAGGAGAAAGACAGAGTAAGTAGTGGAGAAAGACAGAGAGAGAAAAACAGAGTAAGGAGGGAGAAAGACAGAGAGAGAGTTATACTACTAATTTAAAATGTACATTGTAGACCCCAATCAATAGAGTTATGTGACACTGTAGACATACACAGTAAAGTAAAAACAAATTCTCCTGGCCAGTACGGGTATCGAACCCGCGACCTTCGCGTTATTAGCACGAACGCTCTAACCAACTGAGCTAACCGGCCTTGATAATGCTCACTTTACGGATTACAGACAGAAAGAGAGAGTAAGGAGTGGAGAAAGACAGAAAGAGAGAGTAAGGAGAGGAGAAAGACAGAGAGAGAGAGTAAGGAGTGGAGAAAGACATAAAGAGAGAGTAAGGAGTGGAGAAAGACAGAAAGAGAGAGTAAGGAGTGGAGAAAGCGAGAGTAAGAGTAAAAGAGAGAGTGGAGAAAAGAGAGAGTAAGGAGTGAGAAAGACAGAGAGAGAGTAAGGAGTGGAGAAAGACAGAAAGAGAGAGAGTAAGGAGTGGAGAAAGAGAGAGGAGAAAAAAGACAGAAAGAGAGAGTAAGGAGTGGGGAAAAAGACAGAAAGAGAGAGTAAGGAGGGAGAAAGACAGAAAGAGTAAGGAGTGGAGAAAGAGAGTAGGAGTAGAAAGAGAGAGTAAGAGGAAAAGAGAGAGTAAGGAGGGTGGAGAAAGACAGAGAGAGAGAGTAAGGAGTGGAGAAAGACAGAAAGAGAGAGTAAGGAGTGGAGAAAGACAGAAAGAGAGAGTAAGGATGGAGAAAGACAGAAAGAGAGAGTAAGGAGTGGAGAAAGACAGGGAGAGAGATTTAATGAGTGGAGAAGGACAGAAAGAGAGAGTAAGGAGTGGAGAAAGACAGAAAGAGAGAGTAAGGAGTGGAGAAAGACAGAAAGAGAGAGTAAGGAGTGGAGAAAGACGAGAGTAAGGAGTGGAGAAAGAGAGAGTATGGAGTGAGGAAGAGAGAGTAAGGAGTGGAGAAAGACAGAGAGAGAGAGTAAGGAGTGGAGAAAGACAGAAAGAGAGAGTAAGGAGTGGAGAAAGAGAGAGTAAGGAGTGGAGAAAAAGAGAGTAAGGAGTGGGGAAAGACAGAAAGAGAGAGTAAGGAGTGGAGAAAGACAGAAAGAGAGAGTAAGGAGTGGAGAAAGACAGAAAGAGAGAGTAAGGAGTGGAGAAAGACAGAAAGAGAGAGTAAGGAGTGGAGAAAGCGAGAGTAAGGAGTGGAGAAAGAGAGAGTAAGGAGTGAGGAAAGAGAGAGTAAGGAGTGGAGAAAGACAGAGAGAGAGAGTAAGGAGTGGAGAAAGACAGAAAGAGAGAGTAAGGAGTGGAGAAAGACAGAAAGAGAGAGTAAGGAGTGGAGAAAGACAGAAAGAGAGAGTAAGGAGTGGAGAAAGACAGAGAGAGAGATTAAGGAGTGGAGAAGGACAGAAAGAGAGAGTAAGGAGTGGAGAAAGACAGAAAGAGAGAGTAAGGAGTGGAGAAAGACAGAAGAGAGTAAAGGTGGAGAAGAGTAAGGGTGGAAAAGAGAGGCAAGGAATGGAGAAAAGAGAGAGTAAGGGTGGAGAAAAGACAGAAGAGAGAGTAAGGAGTGGAGAAAGACAGAAGAGAGAGTAAGGAGTGGAAAGACAGAAAGAGAGAAGTAAGAAGTGGAGAAGGATGAGAGAAAGTAAAGGTAGAGAAAGACAGAAGTAGAAGTAGTGGGAGAGAAAGACAGAAGAGAAAAAAACAGAGTAAGGAGTGGAGAAAGACAGAGAGAGTTATACTACTAATTTAAAAATGTACATTGTAGACCCCAATCAATAGAGTTATGTGACACTGTAGACATACACAGTAAAGTAAAAACAAATTCTCCTGGCCAGTACGTGGTATCGAACCCACGACCTTACAAGTCGTACAGGCACGACGCTCTAACCAACTGAGCTAACGGCCTTGATAATGCTCACTTTACGGATTACAGAGACAGAAAGAGAGAGTAAGGAGTGGAGAAAGAGAAAGAGAGAGTAAGGAGTGGAGAAAGACAGAGAGAGAGAGTAAGGAGGGAGAAAGACAGAAAGAGAGAGTAAGGAGTGGAGAAAGACAGAGAGAGAGTAAGGAGGGAGAAAGACATGACATACGATGACATCACATATACATACGATGATACATCGTTTACATTTACGATTTTTATTGCTAACGTTGTCATACGATTTATTAACATCAAGACATACGATGATTATTCATCATATTATTACATGCTATTTTTATTGTCACGTTCATATTATAGAAAGAGAGAGTAAGGAGTGGAGAAAGACAGAAAGAGAGAGTAAGGAGTGGAGAAAGACAGAAAGAGAGAGTAAGGAGTGGAGAAAGCGAGAGTAAGGAGTGGAGAAAGAGAGAGTAAGGAGTGAGGAAAGAGAGAGTAAGGAGTGGAGAAAGACAGAGAGAGAGAGTAAGGAGTGGAGAAAGACAGAAAGAGAGAGTAAGGAGTGGAGAAAGACAGAAAGAGAGAGTAAGGAGTGGAGAAAGACAGAAAGAGAGAGTAAGGAGTGGAGAAAGACAGGGAGAGAGATTAATGAGTGGAGAAGGACAGAAAGAGAGAGTAAGGAGTGGAGAAAGACAGAAAGAGAGAGTAAGGAGTGGAGAAAGACAGAGAGAGAGTAAGGAGTGGAGAAAGACAGAAAGAGAGAGTAAGGAGTGGAGAAAGACAGAAAGAGAGAGTAAGGAGTGGAGAAAGACGAGAGTAAGGAGTGGAGAAAGAGAGAGTAAGGAGTGAGAAAGAGAGAGTAAGGAGTGGAGAAAGACAGAGAGAGAGAGTAAGGAGTGGAGAAAGACAGAAAGAGAGAGTAAGGAGTGGAGAAAGAGAGAGTAAGGAGTGGAGAAAGAGAGAGTAAGGAGTGGAGAAAGACAGAAAGAGAGAGTAAGGAGTGGAGAAAGACAGAAAGAGAGAGTAAGGAGTGGAGAAAGACAGAAAGAGAGAGTAAGGAGTGGAGAAAGACAGAAAGAGAGAGTAAGGAGTGGAGAAAGCGAGAGTAAGGAGTGGAGAAAGAGAGAGTAAGGAGTGAGGAAAGAGAGAGTAAGGAGTGGAGAAAGACAGAGAGAGAGAGTAAGGAGTGGAGAAAGACAGAAAGAGAGAGTAAGGAGTGGAGAAAGACAGAAAGAGAGAGTAAGGAGTGGAGAAAGACAGAAAGAGAGAGTAAGGAGTGGAGAAAGACAGAGAGAGAGAGTAAGGAGTGGAGAAAGACAGAAAGAGAGAGTAAGGAGTGGAGAAAGACAGAAAGAGTGATATATCATATATATTGCTTTTTCATAATGATGGGAGAAAATATCATATTATATATAAGGAGTGGAGAAAGAGATAAGGAGGAGAAAAGATATAAGGATGGGTGAAAGACAGAAACAGAGAGCATGATGGACACACGTTGTTTACATATGTACATTTATTGCTCAATCATGTCATTATTGATGTACGACGATACAATATTATTACGGCTTTTATTGTCATCAGACATACATATTAACACATTTATTACTCACATGCGCTACGGAGAAAGACAGAGAGAGAAAACAGAGTATGAGTGGAGAAAGACAGAGAGAGAGAGCTATACTACTAATTTAAATGTACATTGTAGACCCTAATCAATAGAGTTATGTGTGACACTGTAGACATACACAGTAAAGTAAAAACAAATTCTCCTGGCCAGTACGGGTATCGAACCCGCGACCTTCGCGTTATTAGCACGACGCTCTAACCAACTGAGCTAACCCGGCCTTGATAATGCTCACTTTACGGATTACAGACAGAAAGAGAGAGTAAGGAGTGGAGAAAGACAGAAAGAGAGAGTAAGGAGTGGAGAAAGACAGAGAGAGAGAGTAAGGAGTGGAGAAAGACAGAAAGAGAGAGTAAGGAGTGGAGAAAGACAGAAAGAGAGTAAGGAGTGGAGAAAAAGAGAGTAAGGAGTGGAGAAAGACAGAAAGAGAGTGAGGAAAGAGAGAGTAAGGGGAGTGGAGAAAGACAGAAAGAGAGTAAGGAGTGGAGAAAGACAGAAAGAGAGAGTAAGAGTGAGAAAGACAGAAAGAGAGAGTAAGGAGTGGAGAAAGACAGAGAGAGTAAGAGTGGAGAAAGAGAGAGTAAGGAGTGAGAAAGACAGAAAGAGAGAGTAAGGAGTGGAGAAAGACATAAAAGAGAGAGTAAGGAGTGAGAAAGACAGAAAGAGAGAGTAAGGAGGGAGAAAGACAGAAAGAGTGGAGAAGAGAGTAAGGAGTGAGGAAAGAGAGTAAGGAGTGGAAAAAGACAGAGAGAGAGATTAAGGAGTGGAGAAAGACAGAAAGAGAGAGTAAGGAGTGGAGAAAGACAGAAGAGAGAGTAAGGAGTGGAGAAAGACAGAAAGAGAGAGTAAGGGAGTGGAGAAAGACAGGGAGAGAGATTAATGAGTGGAGAAAGACAGAAAGAGAGAGTAAGGAGTGGAGAAAGAGAGGCAGGAGAAAGAGAGAGTAAGGAGTGAGAAGAAAGAGAGAGTAAGGAGTGAGAAAGACAGAGAGAGAGAGTAAGGAGGAGAGAAAGACAGAAAGAGAGAGTAAGGAGTGGAGAAAGACATAAAGAGAGAGTAAAGAGTGGAGAAAGACAGAAAGAGAGAGTAAGGAGTGGAAAAAGACAGGGAGTGGAGAAAAAGATTAATGGAGGGAGAAGGACAGAAAGAGAGAGTAAGGAGTGGAGAAAGACAGAAAGAGAGAGTAAGGAGTGGAGAAAGACAGAAAGAGAGAGTAAGGAGTGGAGAAAGACAGAAAGAGAGAGTAAGGAGTGGAGAAAGCGAGAGTAAGGAGTGGAGAAAGAGAGAGTAAGGAGTGAGGAAAGAGAGAGTAAGGAGTGGAGAAAGACAGAGAGAGAGAGTAAGGAGTGGAGAAAGACAGAAAGAGAGAGTAAGGAGTGGAGAAAGACAGAAAGAGAGAGTAAGGAGTGGAGAAAGACAGAAAGAGAGAGTAAGGAGTGGAGAAAGACAGGGAGAGAGATTAATGAGTGGAGAAGGACAGAAAGAGAGAGTAAGGAGTGGAGAAAGACAGAAAGAGAGAGTAAGGAGTGGAGAAAGACAGAGAGAGAGTAAGGAGTGGAGAAAGACAGAAAGAGAGAGTAAGGAGTGGAGAAAGACAGAAAGAGAGAGTAAGGAGTGGAGAAAGAGAGAGTAAGGAGTGGAGAAAGAGAGAGTAAGGAGTGGAGAAAGACAGAAAGAGAGAGTAAGGGGAGTGGAGAAAGACAGAACGAGAGAGTAAGGAGTGGAGAAAGACAGAAAGAGAGAGTAAGAAGTGGAGAAAGACAGAGAGAGAGAGAGTAAGGAGTGGAGAAAGACAGAGTAAGTAGTGGAGAAAGACAGAGAGAGAAAACAGATTTTTATTGAGAAAGACAGAGAGAGAGAGTATACTACTAATTTAAAATGTACATTGTAGACCCCAATCAATAGAGTTATGTGACACTGTAGACATACACAGTAAAGTAAAAACAAATTCTTCCTGGCCAGTACGGGTATCGAACCCGCGACCTTCTTCGTTATTAGCACAACGCTCTTACCAACTGAGCTAACCGCCTTGATAATGCTCACTACGGATTACAGACAGAAAGAGAGAGTAAGGAGTGGAGAAAGACAGAAAGAGAGAGTAAGGAGTGGGAGAAAGACAGAGAGAGAGAGTAAGGAGTGGAGAAAGACATAAAGAGAGAGTAAGGAGGAGATAGACAGAAAGAGAGAGTAAGGAGTGGAGAAAGCGAGAGTAAGGAGTGGAGAAAGAGAGAGTATGGAGTGAGGAAAGAGAGAGTAAGGAGTGGAGAAAGACAGAGAGAGAGAGTAAGGAGTGGAGAAAGACAGAAAGAGAGAGTAAGGAGTGGAGAAAGACAGAAAGAGAGAGTAAGGAGTGGAGAAAGACAGAAAGAGAGAGTAAGGAGTGGAGAAAGACAGAAAGAGAGAGTAAGGAGTGGAGAAAGACGAGAGTAAGGAGTGGAGAAAGAGAGAGTAAGGAGTGAGAGAAAGAGAGAGTAAGGAGTGGAGAAAGACAGAGAGAGAGAGTAAGGAGTGGAGAAAGACAGAAAGAGAGAGTAAGGAGTGGAGAAAGACAGAGAGTAAGGAGTGGAGAAAGAAGAGAGTAAGGAGTGGAGAAAGACAGAAAGAGAGAGTAAGGAGTGGAGAAAGACAGAAAGAGAGAGTAAGGAGTGGAGAAAGACAGAAAGAGAGAGTAAGGAGTGGAGAAAGACAGAAAGAGAGAGTAAGGAGTGGAGAAAGAGAGAGTAAGGAGTGGAGAAAGAGAGAGTAAGGAGTGGAGAAAGACAGAAGAGAGAGTAAGGAGTGGAGAAAGACAGAAAGAGAGAGTAAGGAGTGGAGAAAGACAGAAAGAGAGAGTAAGGAGTGGAGAAAGACAGAAAGAGAGAGTAAGGAGTGGAGAAAGACAGAGAGAGAGATTAAGGAGTGGAGAAAGACAGAAAGAGAGAGTAAGGAGTGGAGAAAGACAGAAAGAGAGAGTAAGGAGTGGAGAAAGACAGAGAGAGAGTAAGGAGTGGAGAAAGACAGAAAGAGAGAGTAAGGAGTGGAGAAAGACAGAAAGAGAGAGTAAGGAGTGGAGAAAGAGAGAGTAAGGAGTGGAGAAAGAGAGAGTAAGGAGTGGAGAAAGAGAGAGAGTAAGGAGTGGAGAAAGACAGAAAGAGAGAGTAAGGAGTGGAGAAAGACAGAAAGAGAGAGTAACATTTGTCATTGATATACGATGACAATGTAGACCAGAGTATATACGTGGAGAAAGACAGAGAGAGAAAAAAATATGATAGAAAAAGACAGAGAGAGAGAGTTATACTAGTAATTTAAATGTACATTGACCTAATTGAGTTATGTGACAGAGACATACACAGTAAAGTAAAAACAAATTCTCCTGGCCAGTACGGGTATCAAACCCGCGACCTTCGCTATTAGCACGACGCCTAACCAACTGAGCTAACTGCCTTTGATAATGCTCACTTCACGGATTACAGACAGAAAGAGAGAGTAAGGAGTGGAGAAAGCAGAGAGTAAGGAGTGGAGAAAGACAGAGAGAGAGAGTAAGGAAAGGAGAAAGCGAGAGTAACATAAAGAGAAGTATTGAGTGAGATAGACAGAAAGAGAGTAAGGAGTGGAGAAAGACAGAGAGAGAGAGTAAGGGAGGGAGAAAGACAGAAAAAGAGAGAGTAAGGAGTGGAGAAAGACATAAAGAGAGAGTAAGAGTGAGTAAGGAGAAAGACAGAAAGAGAGAGTAAGGAGTGGAGAAAGACAGAAAGAGGAGAAAGACAGAGAGAGAAAACAGAGTAAGGAGGGAAAAGACAGAGAGAGAGAGATTAATGAGTGGAGAACACTGTAGACATACACAGTAAAGTAAAAACAAATTCTCCTGGCCAGTACGGGTATCGAACCCGCGACCTTCGCGTTATTAGCACGACGCTCTAACCAACTGAGCTAACCGGCCTTGATAATGCTCACTTTACGGATTACAGACAGAAAGAGAGAGTAAGGAGTGGAGAAAGACAGAAAGAGAGAGTAAGGAGTGGAGAAAGACAGAGAGAGAGAGTAAGGAGTGGAGAAAGACATAAAGAGAGAGTAAGGAGTGGAGATAGACAGAAAGAGAGAGTAAGGAGTGGAGAAAGCGAGAGTAAGGAGTGGAGAAAGAGAGAGTATGGAGTGAGGAAAGAGAGAGTAAGGAGTGGAGAAAGACAGAGAGAGAGAGTAAGGAGTGGAGAAAGACAGAAAGAGAGAGTAAGGAGTGGAGAAAGAGAGAGTAAGGAGTGGAGAAAAAGAGAGTAAGGAGTGGGGAAAGACAGAAAGAGAGAGTAAGGAGTGGAGAAAGACAGAAAGAGAGAGTAAGGAGTGGAGAAAGACATAAAGAGAGAGTAAGGAGTGGAGAAAGACAGAAAGAGAGAGTAAGGAGTGGAGAAAGCGAGAGTAAGGAGTGGAGAAAGAGAGAGTAAGGAGTGAGGAAAGAGAGAGTAAGGAGTGGAGAAAGACAGAGAGAGAGAGTAAGGAGTGGAGAAAGACAGAAAGAGAGAGTAAGGAGTGGAGAAAGACAGAAAGAGAGAGTAAGGAGTGGAGAAAGACAGAAAGAGAGAGTAAGGAGTGGAGAAAGACAGGGAGAGAGATTAATGAGTGGAGAAGGACAGAAAGAGAGAGTAAGGAGTGGAGAAAGACAGAAAGAGAGAGTAAGGAGTGGAGAAAGACAGAGAGAGAGAGTAAGGAGTGGAGAAAGACGAGAGTAAGGAGTGGAGAAAGAGAGAGTAAGGAGTGAGAAAGAGAGAGTAAGGAGTGGAGAAAGACAGAAAGAGAGAGTAAGGAGTGGAGAAAGACAGAAAGAGAGAGTAAGGAGTGGAGAAAGACAGAGAGAGAGTAAGGAGTGGAGAAAGACGAGAGTAAGGAGTGGAGAAAGACAGA
>NW_025753737.1:0-10192 GCF_021184085.1 Oncorhynchus gorbuscha | reverse complement strand
ATACTGTACACTAGACCAGAGATGATATAAATACTGTACACTAGACCAGAGATGATATAAATACTGTACACTAGACCAGAGATATAAATACTGTACACTAGACCAGAGATGATATAAATACTGTACACTAGACCAGAGATGATATAAATACTGTACACTAGACTAGAGATGATATAAATACTGTACACTAGACTAGAGATGATATAAATACTGTACACTAGACCAGAGATGATATAAATACTGTACACTAGACCAGAGATGATATAAATACTGTACACTAGACCAGAGATGATATAAATACTGTACACTAGACCAGAGATGATATAAATACTGTACACTAGACCAGAGATGATATAAATACTGTACACTAGACCAGAGATGATATAAATACTGTACACTAGACCAGAGATGATATAAATACTGTACACTAGACTAGAGATGATATAAATACTGTACACTAGACCAGAGATGATATAAATACTGTACACTAGACCAGAGATGATATAAATACTGTACACTAGACCAGAGATGATATAAATACTGTACACTAGACCAGAGATGATATAAATACTGTACACTAGACCAGAGATGATATACATACTGTACACTAGACCAGAGATGATATACATACTGTACACTAGACTAGAGATGATATAAATACTGTACACTAGACCAGAGATGATATAAATACTGTACACTAGACCAGAGATGATATAAATACTGTACACTAGACTAGAGATGATATAAATACTGTACACTAGACCAGAGATGATATAAATACTGTACACTAGACCAGAGATGATATAAATACTGTACACTAGACCAGAGATGATATAAATACTGTACACTAGACTAGAGATGATATAAATACTGTACACTAGACCAGAGATGATATACATACTGTACACTAGACCAGAGATGATATAAATACTGTACACTAGACCAGAGATGATATAAATACTGTACACTAGACCAGAGATGATATAAATACTGTACACTAGACTAGAGATGATATAAATACTGTACACTAGACCAGAGATGATATACATACTGTACACTAGACTAGAGATGATATAAATACTGTATACTAGACCAGAGATGATATAAATACTGTACACTAGACCAGAGATGATATAAATACTGTACACTAGACCAGAGATGATATAAATACTGTACACTAGACCAGAGATGATATAAATACTGTACACTAGACCAGAGATGATATACATACTGTACACTAGACCAGAGATGATATACATACTGTACACTAGACTAGAGATGATATAAATACTGTACACTAGACCAGAGATGATATAAATACTGTACACTAGACCAGAGATGATATACATACTGTACACTAGACCAGAGATGATATACATACTGTACACTAGACCAGAGATGATATAAATACTGTACACTAGACCAGAGATGATATACATACTGTACACTAGACCAGAGATGATATAAATACTGTACACTAGACCAGAGATGATATAAATACTGTACACTAGACCAGAGATGATATAAATACTGTACACTAGACCAGAGATGATATACATACTGTACACTAGACCAGAGATGATATAAATACTGTACACTAGACCAGAGATGATATAAATACTGTACACTAGACCAGAGATGATATAAATACTGTACACTAGACCAGAGATGATATAAATACTGTACACTAGACCAGAGATGATATAAATACTGTACACTAGACCAGAGATGATATAAATACTGTACACTAGACTAGAGATGATATACATACTGTACACTAGACTAGAGATGATATAAATACTGTACACTAGACCAGAGATGATATAAATACTGTACACTAGACCAGAGATGATATAAATACTGTACACTAGACCAGAGATGACAGTAAAACTAAACAGAAGTGTCTGATAAATGGTTAATAATAGTCACCTGTTACCATGCAGCATCTATATACCTACAATCAGATAGCATTATTTCTCATTTTACAGAAAGACAAAGACCCTCTAGTCGAGAATGGATCCCCATACCGACCTGTTTCCTTATTGAATACAGATGTTAAAATAATACCATCTTGACTGCAGCTCATACTGTCCCATCTCCTTACCGAATACTGACGTTAAAATAACGGCTAATATAAGGTTGATTATAATAACAACCCACCTGACTTCTCATTCGGCCGACCCCTGGGGACAGCTGTTGGTCTAGAAGCCTCTGGAAGGCCTCCAGAGTGGGCAGGGTACGGGAGATCTCACTGACAACACAGGAGCACCAGAAACGTTAATTCAACCGAAAATACTTAATTCATCCCACAAGGGTTAGGGTTCATCAAATGTTGTTTTCCAGGGTTGGAGTCAATCAATTCCATTTCTATTCAGTTCATTTCCATGAATTGACCCCGACCCTGCGGTTAACAGCGAATGCTGAGTGCTTTAAATGTTGCAGATATGTACAGTAGGGTCCAAAATTATAATAATGACTGTATAAAATAAATAATTAAAATACTGGGCTGTATTTTATGCTCCCCCCCAAAAAATTGGTAAATTATCTTATTTTCTATTAATGCAAATTGCTCAGAAAATGTTATCAAATCAAATCAAGCTTTATTTATACAGCAGATTTCCGACAGAATACAACACAATGTCCTTTACAGGAAAAAAAGACGAACTGAACAACTAAAAAGAATCCAAAAGGAAAATCAAAGCTAAAAATATATGTTTCAAGATCAGTTTCAGCCCCCCTCAGGGTCTCTGGCTGGGGGCATAGTAACTAAATGCTGAGGGCATAGTAACTAAAGGCTGGGGGCATAGTAACTAAAGGCTGGGGGCATAGTAACTAAAGGCTGGGGGCATAGTAACTAAAGGCTGGGGGCATAGTAACTAAATGCTGAGGGCATAGTAACTAAAGGCTGGGGGCATAGTAACTAAAGGCTGGGGGCATAGTAACTAAATGCTGAGGGCATAGTAACTAAAGGCTGGTGGCATAGTAACTAAAGGCTGGGGGCATAGTAACTAAAGGCTGAGGGCATAGTAACTAAAGGCATAGTAACTAAAGGCTGTGGGCATAGTAACTAAAGGCATAGTAACTAAAGGCATAGTAACTAAAGGCATAGTAACTAAAGGCATAGTAACTAAAGGCATAGTAACTAAAGGCATAGTAACTAAAGGCTGAGGGCATAGTAACTAAAGGCATAGTAACTAAAGGCTGGGGGCATAGTAACTAAAGGCTGAGGGCATAGTAACTAAAGGCTGGGGGCATAGTAACTAGAGGCTGAGGGCATAGTAACTAAAGGCTGGGGGCATAGTAACTAAAGGCTGGGGGCATAGTAACTAAAGGCTGGGGGCATAGTAACTAAAGATCTGATCTGGCCAAGGCTTTCGATTCTGTCAACCACCACATCCTCATCGGCAGACTCGACAGCCTTGGTTTCTCAAATGATTGCCTCGCCTGGTTCACCAACTACTTCTCTGATAGAGTTCAGTGTGTCAAATTGGAGGGTCTGCTGTCCGGACCTCTGGCAGTCTCTATGGGAGTGCCACAGGGTTCAATTCTTGGACCGACTCTCTTCTCTGTATACATCAATGAGGTTGCTCTTGCTGCTGGTGAGTCCCTGATCCACCTCTACGCAGACGACACCATTCGGTATACTTCCGGCCCTTCTTTGGACACTGTGTTAACAACCCTCCAGGCAAGCTTCAATGCCATTACAACTCTCCTTCAGTGGCCTCCAATTGCTCTTAAATACAAGTAAAACTAAATGCATGCTCTTCAACCGATTGCTACCTGCACCTACCCGCCTGTCCAACATCACTACTCTGGACGGCTTTGACTTAGAATACGTGGACAACTACAAACACTTAGGTGTCTGGTTAGACTGTAAACTCTCCTTCCAGACCCATATCAAACATCTCCAATCCAAAGTTAAATCTAGAATTGGCTTCCTATTTCGCAACAAAGCATCCTTCACTCATGCTGCCAAACATACCCTTGTAAAACTGACCATCCTACCAATCCTCGACTTTGGCGATGTCATTTACAAAATAGTCTCCAATACCCTACTCAACAAATTGGATGCAGTCTATCACAGTGCAATCCGTTTTGTCACCAAAGCCCCATATACTACCCACCATTGCGACCTGTACGCTCTCGTTGGCTGGCCCTCGCTTCATACTCGTCGCCAAACCCACTGGCTCCATGTCATCTACAAGACCCTGCTAGGTAAAGTCCCCCCTTATCTCAGCTCGCTGGTCACCATAGCATCTCCCACCTGTAGCACACGCTCCAACAGGTATATCTCTCTAGTCACCCCAAAACCAATTCTTTCTTTGGCCGCCTCTCCTTCCAGTTCTCTGCTGCCAATGACTGGAGCAAACTACAAACATCTCTGAAACTGGAAACACTTATCTCCCTCACTAGCTTTAAGCACCAACTGTCAGAGCATCTTACAGATTACTGCACCTGTACATAGCCCACCTATAATTTAGCCCAAACAACTACCTCTTTCCCAACTGTATTTAATTAATTTATTTATTTTGCTCCTTTGCACCCCATTATTTTTATTTCTACTTTGCACATTCTTCCATTGCAAAACTACCATTCCAGTGTTTTACTTGCTATATTGTATTTACTTTGCCACCATGGCCTTTTTTGCCTTTACCTCCCTTCTCACCTAATTTGCTTACATTGTATATAGACTTGTTTATACTGTATTATTGACTGTATGTTTGTTTTACTCCATGTGTAACTGTGTCGCTAGACTGTCGAACTGCTTTGTTTTATCTGGCCAGGTCAGCAATTGTAAATGAGAACTTGTTCTCAACTTGCCTACCTGGTTAAATAAAGGTGAAATAAAAAATAAAATAAATAAATAAAGGCTGGGGACATAGTAACTAAAGACTGGCGGCATAGTACCCAAAGACTGGGGCAGAGTAACTAAAGGCTGGGGGCAGAGTAACTAAAGACTGGGGCAGAGTACCTAAAGACTGGGGCAGAGTAACTAAAGACTGGGGGCATAGTAAATCAAAGGCTGGGGACATATTAACTAAAGACTGGGGGCATAGTAACTAAAGGCTGGGGGCTTAGTAACTAAAGACTGGGGGCACAGTAACTAAAGACTGGGGCACAGTAACCAAAGGCCAAAGCATAGTAACCAAAGCTGGGCTAAAGCAGAGTAACTAAAGGCTGGGGACATAGTGTAACTAAAAGACTGGGGGCATAGTAACCAAAGGCCAGCATAGTAACTAAAGGCTAGCATAGTAACTAAAGGCATAGTAATCTAAAGGCATAGTAACTAAAGGCATAGTAACTAAAGGCTGGGGGCATAATAACTAAAGGCTGGGGGCATAGTAACTAAAGGCTGGGGGCATAGTAACTAAAGGCTGGGGGCATAGTAACTAAAGTAACTAAAATGTTTTTTTAAGTAGGGGCCAAAATGATTGACACCCCTAAAAATACTTACTATATAAATAAAGTAGTCAAATGTTTAGTATTTGGTCCCATATTCCTAGCACACAATGACAACATCAAGCTTGTGATGCCTCAAACTTGTTGGAAGCATTTGCAGTTAGTTTTGGTTGTGTTTCAGATTATTTTGTGCCCAATATCAATTCATGGTAAATAATGTATTGTGTTATTTTGGAGTCACTTTTAAGTAAGAATATAATATGTTTGTAAACACTTCTACGTGAATGTGGATGATACAATGATTACAGATAATCCTGAATGAATTGATGAGTGTACAAGTTACAGAGGGGCAAAGACCATATCTCCAAGACATGCTAACCTCCCCTGTTATTGGTAATGGTGAGAGGTTAGACCATATCTCCAAGACATGGTAACCTCCCCTGTTATTGGTAATGGTGAGAGGTTAGACCATACCTCCAAGACATACTAACCTCCTCTGTTATTGGTAATGGTGAGAGGTTAGACCATACCTCCAAGACATGCTAAATTCCCCCTGTTATTGGTAATGGTGAGAGGTTAGATCATACTTCCGAGACATGCTAACCTCTCCCTGTTATTGGTAATGCTGAGAGGTTAGACCATACCTCCAAGACATGCTAACCTCCCTGTTATTGGTAATGGTGAGAGGTTAGATCATACCTCCAAGACATGTTAACCCTCCTCTGTTATTGGTAATGGTGAGGTTATATCATACCTCCAAGACATGCTAACCTCCTCTGTTATTGGTAATCGTGAGAGGTTATATCATACCTCCAAGACATGCTAACCTTCCCTGTTATTGGTAATGCTGAGAGGTTAGACCATACCTCCAAGACATGCTAACCTCCCCTGTTATTGGTAATGGTGAGAGGTTAGACCATACCTCCATGACATGGTAACCTCCCCTGTTATTGGTAATGATGAGAGGTTAGATCATACCTCCAAGACATGCTAACCTTCAAGACATGCTAACCTCACCTGTTAATTGTAATGTAGTCATTGTGTGGTAAAAAATATGTGAGCAAATAGTAAACTTTTGATGACTTTGTATATAAGAATATTTAGGACTGTCAATCATTTTAACCCCCAACCTTCTTGAGAAAAAAACAAAAACAAAACAAAATATTTTCTCTGAGCAAAAATATAAACTATAATAATTTTCCCCCTTTTGTTGTTGTTGTTGTTGATCCAATATAATATTATTATTTATTTTATACAGTCATCATTGTTCATCTTTATCAAGAGTGTCTATAAAAACGACTTATGTTTCTTCCACATCGCGACCAGGGTATCCAGCCAATCAGTGGTCTCCACGACCAAGTGTGTCAACAATCTGGGACACCACTGTAGCTAGCTATTGTCTGTAAGTCTCCTGTACCTGTTAAGATGTTTGCAAATTCCCATAGTGAGCTTTTTCAGACGGGGAAAGTTGGGATTCCCATTCTGGGCTTGCTCAGCATCGAGACAGAGTGAGGTGTGGAAGTATTCCTGGATGGATTGTTGATGCTCTTCCGGCAGGCTGGAAGACAATGAATTAACAGTCAGTGTGATTAGTTTTGTTGATGCCTAACTAAAAGATTAGGAGCTGGGTAACACAATGCAACACGCCGTCAGTAACACTGAAGACACTCAAATCAGCATTTTGCAGTCCATAGTAGAATGAGAAGTGTCTCAGTGTACTAAATCAAATGTATTTATAAAGCCCTTCTTACATCAGCTGATATCTCAAAGTGCTGTACAGAAACCCAGCCTAAAACCCCAAAACAGCAAGCAATGCAGGTGTAGAAGCACGGTGGCTAGGAAAAACTCCCTAGAAAGGCCAAAACCTAGGAAGAAACCTAGAGAGGAACCAGGCTCTGAGGGTTGCCCTAAAACACCACAATAGCAAGCAATGCAGGTGTAGAAGCACGATGGCTAGGAAAAACTCCCTAGAAAGGCCAAAACCTATCAAGTCAAAAGCTGAACTAAGATACATTTTTGCCTGATCAATAATGAATAAGATTACATCGATAGGGTGGCACCTGATCTCAGATCAATACTCTGAGAAGATTTTGTGGGCCCAAATGAGCATACTTAGACATGTCCAACTGTTGCAGCCTCTGTAGGTATGTGTCTCTCAGGGAAGCACAGGCGAGCTCTGAAGTCTGTGACTCTCCCCCATGGGTCTCTTTACTGCCATTGCCTGACAGCCCTCCTGAGATGTTCCTGGGTGGTAGCTGAGGTGGGTATTTAGCTGGATCTGGAGACAAACAACCACAACAGTCAAACTGTTAGACATAATGAAAGTTATCAGTATCATACCCCTGTGTAGTACTTGAATTACTACTACATAACTAACAGCACCTACAGTCACCTTTACTCCTGTTAACATGTATATATACAGTGGGGCAAAAAAAGTATTTAGTCAGCCACCAATTGTGCAAGTTCTCCCACTTAAAAAGATGAGAGAGGCCTGTAATTTTCATCATAGGTACACTTCAACTATGACAGACAAAATAATCCAGAAAATCACATTGTAGGATTTTTAATTAATTTATTTGAATAATTTTGCACGCCAAATTTTTCAGTTTTTGATTCCACTTCATGATTGTGTCCCACTTGTTGGTGATTCTTCACAAAAAAATACAGTTTTATATCTTTATGTTTGAAGCCTAAAATGTGGCAAAAGGTCACAAAGTTCAAGGGGGACGAATACTTTCGCAAGGCACTGTATGTCTACCTCAATGACTCCAGTACTCCTGTTAATATGTATATACTGTACAGTACCAGTCAAAGGTTTTGACAAACTGACTCTTTCAAGGGTTTTTCTTAATTTTTACTATTTTCTAGATTGTAGAAAAATAGTGAAAACATCAAAACTATGAAATAACACATATGGAATCATGCAGTAACCAAAAAAGTGTTAACTTTTTATGGCTGCAGGGGCAATATTGAGTAGCTTGGGTGAAAATGTGCCCATTGTAAACGGCCAGCTCCTCAGTCCCAGTTGCGAATATATGCATATTATTATTAGTATTGGATAGAAAACACTCTGAAGTTTCTAAAACTGTTTGAATTATGTCTGTGAGTATAACAGAACTCATATCGAAATTCCACTTCCTGTTTTATTTTCTTCTGGGGGTGGCAGAATTTCAACCAAGCTCTCATTGAAATTACAGCGAGATATGGATGAGTTTTCACTTCCTACGCCTTCCACTAGATGTCAACAGTCAATAGAACTTTGTCTGACTCTAATCTGAAGGGGGGTCGAATGAGACAGGAAATAGTCACCACTGCCACGAGTGGACCATGCTTTCACCAGATGAAGGACCTGCGTTCCATCGCTCATCTGAAGTCATTCTAATTCTCCGGTTGGAACGTTAGTCAAGATATATGTAAACAACATTCTAATGATTGATTCAGTTTGATATGTTTCTACTGACTGTTACGGAACTTTTGGACATTTCATCACGTTATAGTGGACGCGCTTTGTGACTTTGGAATTGTTTACCAAACGCGCTAACGAAAGTAGCTAATTGGACATAAATAACGGACATTTTCGAACAAATCAAGCATTTATTGTGGACCTGGGATTCCTAGGACTGCATTCTGAGGAAGTTCATCAAAGGTAAGGAAACATTTATCATGTATTTTCTGGTTTCTGTTGACTACAACATGGTGGCTAATTTGGCTTCTGTTCTGAGCGCTGTCTCAGATTATTGCATGTGTTGCTTTTTCTGTAAACTTTTTTTGAAATCTGTCACAGCGGTTGCATTAAGGAGAGGTATATCTATAATTCCATGTGTATAACTTGTATTACCATCTACATTTATGATGAGTATTTCTGTTGAAACGATGTGTCTATGCAAAATCACTTGATGTTTTTGGAACAAGTGAATCTATTAAGCCAATGTAAACTCAGATTTTTAAAAATATAAATATGAACTTTATCAAACAAAACATGCATGTATTGTGTAACATGAAGTCCTACGAGTGTCATCTGATGAAGATAATTCAAGGTTAGTGATTAATTTTGTGAATGCTATATTTTGCTGGAAAATGGCTGTGCTTATTGTGGTTTGGTGGAGACCTATGTCACGGCTTAAGTATGACAAGTGGGTACTTTTTCCACCACTGGTGTTGAGTGCAGTGCAGGGCGGTTCCTCCTGCAGGCAGAGGGAGGGTCGTTAGTGATTGAAGTCACCTGGGCTCAAAGTATTTAAACTGTCACTAATCACCTCTCTCTCTCTCTGCTCCTCCAGGTACGATCCTGTTTTGTTTGTTCCTTTGTAGTTTTACTTAGTTTTCACTCAGTCATTCACACACACAGATTCATGCATCCCTGCACTTTACATACACCTTACATTATGATACTTCCACACCTCATTCATTTTTCTTAGTTTAAAGTTAATAGTTTTGTTTACAATAAAGAACATTTTTTAATTGGCCTATACCTGTTGTTCGCGTCCCCTCATTTTTGGCACAGGCTATGAGGCGGCCTGTGACACCTAACATAATCGTTTGTAGTGCTTTCGCTGAAAAGCCTATTTGAAATCAGACACTTTGGTGGGATTAACAACAAGATTACCTTTAAAATAATATAAGACACATGTATGTCTTAGGAATTGTAATTATGAGATTTCTGTTGTTTGAATTTGGCGCCCTCTATTTTCACTGGCAGTTGTCATATCGATCCCGGTATTGGGATTGCAGCCATAACAAGTTAAACAAATCAAAATCTATTTTATATTTGAGATTCTTAAAAGTAGCCACC
>NW_025753736.1:7500-10193 GCF_021184085.1 Oncorhynchus gorbuscha | reverse complement strand
GAGAGGAGAGGGTATACAGTTCCATGCAGGCCTCGGTGGACCGCCTGAAGCCTGAAGCGTTGGCACGGTGACGAGGAGAAGAAGACCTCTGCCAAACGTCGGCTTGATTCTGAATATCAACCGTCAATCATCCCCGTTCTCAGACACAATGAGTGACATTTAAATCCACGGCTGGTGAATGGTAAATGATATTTCTCCAGTGCAACACGTGCTTTCATTCTCACACCCTTCTTCTCGGAGCAGGATCGACACGGCTGTGTCCCGGGTAGCGAGCATTGTTGCTCCTGTCAATCAAAGCGCAGGTATTGCTGTTAATTTGGTCCTCACTGAAAAGGTGTGAAATGGGCCTTTTCAAGTCACAATGGGTTTTCAGGCAGACAGATGTCACGGATGGAAGTAGCTGGAAGTTGAGATTATCTGCATCACAAACGGCACCCTATTCCCTATATAGTGCACTACCTTTAAGCAGGGCTGGCACCCTATTCCCTATATAGTGCACTACCTTTAAGCAGGGCTGGCACCCTATTCCCTATATAGTGCACTACCTTTAAGCAGGGCTGGCACCCTATTCCCTATATAGTGCACTACCTTTAAGCAGGGCTGGCACCCTATTCCCTATATAGTGCACTACCTTTAAGCAGGGCTGGCACCCTATTCCCTATATAGTGCACTACCTTTAAGCAGGGCTGGCACCCTATTCCCTATATAGTCCACTACCATTGACCAGGGCTGGCACCCTATTCCCTATATAGTCCACTACCTTTAAGCAGGGCTGGCACCCTATTCCCTACATAGTGCACTACCTTTAAGCAGGGCTGGCACCCTATTCCCTACATAGTGCACTACCTTTAAGCAGGACTGGCACACTATTCCATATATGGTCCACTAGCATTGACCAGGGCTGGCACCCTATTCCCTATATAGTCCACTAGCATTGACCAGGGCCCATAGTTGCACTACTTCCTCTCCCCACTGCTTCCTGGTTTTAACTTCCTCTCCCTACTGCTTCCTGGTTTTAACTTCCTCTCCCTACTGCATCCTGGTTTTAACTTCCTATCCCTACTGCTTCCTGGTTTTAACTTCCTCTCCCTACTGCTTCCTGGTTTTAACTTCCTCATCCTACTGCATCCTGGTTTTAACTTCCTCATCCCTACTGCATCCTGGTTTTAACTTCCTCATCCTACTGCATCCTGGTTTTAACTTCCTCTCCCTACTGCTTCCTGGTTTTAACTTCCTCATCCTACTGCATCCTGGTTTTAACTTCCTCTCCCTACTGCTTCCTGGTTTTAACTTCCTCTCCCTACTGCATCCTGGTTTTAACTTCCTCATCCTACTGCATCCTGGTTTTAACTTCCTCTCCCTACTGCATCCTGGTTTTAACTTCCTCTCCCTACTGCTTCCTGGTTTTAACTTCCTCTCCCTACTGCTTCCTGGTTTTAACTTCCTCTCCCTACTGCTTCCTGGTTTTAACTTCCTCTCCCTACTGCTTCCTGGTTTTAACTTCCTCGCCCTACTGCTTCCTGGTTTTAACTTCCTCTCCCTACTGCTTCCTGGTTTTAACTTCCTCATCCTACTGCATCCTGGTTTTAACTTCCTCTCCCTACTGCTTCCTGGTTTTAACTTCTTTTCCGCACTCATATCTCCTCTCCTCCTCTTCCTCTCCACCTTCATCACTCATATCTCCTCTCCTCCTCTTCCTCTCCACCTTCATCACTCATATCTCCTCTCCTCCTCTTCCTCTTCACCTTCATCACTCATATCTCCTCTCCTCCTCTTCCTCTTCACCTTCATCACTCATATCTCCTCTCCTCCTCTTCCTCTCCACCTTCATCACTCATATCTCCTCCTCTTCCTCTCCTCTCTCCACCATCCCCTCTTCATATCTCCTCCTCTTCCTCTCCACCTTCATCACTCATATCTCCTCCTCTTCCTCTCCTCTCTCAACCATCTTCTCTTCATATCTCCTCATCTTCCTCTCCTCTCTCCACCATCTCCTCTTCATATCTCCTCCTCTTCCTCTCCTCTCTCCACCATCTCCTCTTCATATCTCCTCCTCTTCCTCTCCTCTCTCCACCATCTCCTCTTCATATCTCCTCCTCTTCCTCTCCACCTTCATCACTCATATCTCCTCCTCTTCCTCTCCTCTCTCCACCATCTCCTCTTCATATCTCCTCCTCTTCCTCTCCTCTCTCCACCATCTCCTCTTCATATCTCCTCCTCTTCCTCTCCACCTTCATCACTCATATCTCCTCCTCTTCCTCTCCTCTCTCCACCATCTCCTGTTCATATCTCCTCCTCTTCCTCTCCTCTCTCCACCATCTCCTCTTCATATCTCCTCCTCTTCCTCTCCTCTCTCCACCATCTCCTCTTCATATCTCCTCCTCTTCCTCTCCTCTCTCCACCATCTCCTCTTCATATCTCCTCCTCTTCCTCTCCTCTCTCCACCATCTCCTCTTCATATCTCCTCCTCTTCCTCTCCTCTCTCCACCATCTCCTCTTCATATCTCCTCCTCTTCCTCTCCTCTCTCCACCATCTTCTCTTCATATCTCCTCCTCTTCCTCTCCTCTCTCCACTATCTCCTCTTCATATCTCCTCCTCTTCCTCTCCTCTCTCCACCATCTCCTCTTCATATCTCCTCCTCTTCCTCTCCTCTCTCCACCTTCATCACTCATATCTCCTCCTCTTCCTCTCC
>NW_025753735.1:0-10196 GCF_021184085.1 Oncorhynchus gorbuscha | reverse complement strand
CCAACTCCCACTGCAGTGGATCCCCTATAACCCTAACCCTGTTTATGGTTACACCTATAGAGGAGTACAGTCCCAACTCCCACTGCAGTGGATCCCCTATAACCCTAACCCTGTTTATGGTTACACCTATAGAGTACAGTCACAACTCCCACTGCAGTGGATCCCTATAATAACCTAACCCCTGTTTATGGTTACACCTATAGAGTACAGTCACAACTCCCACTGCAGTGGATCCCCTATAACCCTAACTCCTGTTTATGGTTACACCTATAGAGTACAGTCCCAACTCCCACTGCAGTGGATCCCCTATAACCCTAACCCTGTTTATGGTTACACCTATAGAGTACAGTCCCAACTCCCACTGCAGTGGATCCCCATAACCCTAACCCCTGTTTATGGTTACACCTATAGAGTACAGTCCCAACTCCCACTGCAGTGGATCCCCTATAACCCTAACCCTGTTTATGGTTACACCTATAGAGTACAGTCCCAACTCCCACTGCAGTGGATCTATAACCCTAACCCTGTTTATGGTTACACCTATAGAGGTACAGTCCCAACTCCCACTGCAGTGGATCCCCTATAACCCTAACCCTGTTTATGGTTTACACCTATAGAGTACAGTCACAACTCCCACTGCAGTGGATCCCCTATAACCCTAAATGGTTACACCTATAGAGTATGAACCCTGTGGATTTAACCCTGGGTTACACCTAGAGTACAGTCCCAACTCCCAGAATACAGTTTATGGTTACACCTATAGAGTACAGTCACCACTGCAGTGGATCCCCTATAACCCTAACCCTGTTTATGGTTACACCTATAGAGTACAGTCCCAACTCCCCACTGCAGTGGATCCCCTATAACCCTAACCCCTGTTTATGGTTACACCTATAGAGTACAGTCCCAACTCCCACTGCAGTGGATCCCCCTAACCCTGTTTATGGTTACACCTATAGAGTACCCTGTTTATGGGTTACACCTATAGAGTACAGTCCCAACTCCCACTGCAGTGGATCCCCTATAACCCTAACCCTGTTTATGGTACACCTATAGAGTACAGTCACAACTCCCACTGCAGTGGATCCCCTATAACCCTAACCCTGTTTATGGTTACACCTATAGAGCAGTACAGCAGTGGACCCAACTCCACCTATAGCAGTGGATCCCACTGCAGTAACCCTAACCCTGTTTATGGTTACACCTATAGAGTGCTTTGTCCCAACTCCCACTGCAGTGGATCCCCTATAACCCTAACCCTGTTTATGGTTACACCTATAGAGTACAGTCCCAACTCCCACTGCAGTGGATCCCCATAACCCTAACCCTGTTTATGGTTACACCTATAGAGTACAGTCACAACTCCCACTGCAGTGGATCCCCTATAACCCTAACCCTGTTTATGGTTACACCTATAGTGTGGAGTACAGTCCCAACTCCCCACTGCAGTGGATCCCCTATAACCCTAACCCTAACCCCCTGTTTATGGTTACACCTATAGAGTACAGTCCAACTCCCACTGCAGTGGATCCCCCTATAACCCTAACCCTGTTTATGGTTACACCTATAGAGTACAGTCCCAACTCCCACTGCAGTGGATCCCCTATAACCCAACCCTGTTTATGGTTACACCTATAGAGTACAGTCCCAACTCCCACTGCAGTGGATCCCCTATAACCCCTAACCCTGTTTATGGTTACACCTATAGAGTACAGTCCCAACTCCCACTGCAGTAGATGGTTACCCTCCCATAACCCCTAACCCTGTTTATGGTTACACCTATAGAGTACAGTCCCAACTCCCACTGCAGTAGATCCCCTATAACCCTAACCCTGTTTATGGTTACACCTATAGAGTACAGTCCCAACTCCCACTGCAGTGGATCCCCTATAACCCCTAACCCTGTTTATGGTTACACCTATAGAGTACAGTCCCAACTCCCACTGCAGTGGATCCCCTATAACCCTAACCCTGTTTATGGTTACACCTATAGAGTACAGTCCCAACTCCCACTGCAGTAGATCCCCTATAACCCTAACCCTGTTTATGGTTACATGGTTACACCTATGCAGTACAGTACCCTAACTCCCAACTGCAGTGGATCCCCTATAACCCTAACCCTGTTTATGGTTACACCTATAGAGTACAGTCCCAACTCCCCACTGCAGTGGATCCCCTATAACCCTAACCCTGTTTATGGTTACACCTATAGAGTACAGTCCCAACTCCCACTGCAGTGGATCCCCTATAACCCTAACCCTGTTTATGGTTACACCTGTTTCCCCATGGTTAAACCTAACCCTATGGTTACACCTATAGAGTACAGTCCCAACTCCCACTGCAGTAGATCCCCTATAACCCTAACCCTGTTTATGGTTACACCTATAGAGTACAGTCCCAACTCCCACTGCAGTGGATCCCCTATAACCCTAACCCTGTTTATGGTTACACCTATAGAGTACAGTCACAACTCCCACTGCAGTGGATCCCCTATAACCCTAACCCTGTTTATGGTTACACCTATAGAGTACAGTACCAACTCCCACTGCAGTGGATCCCCTATAACCCTAACCCTGTTTATGGTTACACCTATAGAGTACAGTCCCAACTCCCACTGCAGTGGATCCCCTATAACCCTAACCCTGTTTATGGTTACACCTATAGAGTACAGTCCCAACTCCCACTGCAGTGGATCCCCTATAACCCTAACCCTGTTTATGGTTACACCTATAGAGTACAGTCCCAACTCCCACTGCAGTAGATCCCCTATAACCCTAACCCTGTTTATGGTTACACCTATAGAGTACAGTCCCAACTCCCACTGCAGTAGATCCCCTATAACCCTAACCCTGTTTATGGTTACACCTATAGAGTACAGTCCCAACTCCCACTGCAGTGGATCCCCTATAACCCTAACCCTGTTTATGGTTACACCTATAGAGTACAGTCCCAACTCCCACTGCAGTGGATCCCCTATAACCCTAACCCTGTTTATGGTTACACCTATAGAGTACAGTCCCAACTCCCACTGCAGTAGATCCCCTATAACCCTAACCCTGTTTATGGTTACACCTATAGAGTACAGTACCAACTCCCACTGCAGTGGATCCCCTATAACCCTAACCCTGTTTATGGTTACACCTATAGAGTACAGTCCCAACTCCCACTGCAGTGGATCCCCTATAACCCTAACCCTGTTTATGGTTACACCTATAGAGTACAGTCCCAACTCCCACTGCAGTGGATCCCCTATAACCCTAACCCTGTTTATGGTTACACCTATAGAGTACAGTCCCAACTCCCACTGCAGTAGATCCCCTATAACCCTAACCCTGTTTATGGTTACACCTATAGAGTACAGTCCCAACTCCCACTGCAGTGGATCCCCTATAACCCTAACCCTGTTTATGGTTACACCTATAGAGTACAGTCCCAACTCCCACTGCAGTGGATCCCCTATAACCCTAACCCTGTTTATGGTTACACCTATAGAGTACAGTCCCAACTCCCACTGCAGTGGATCCCCTATAACCCTAACCCTGTAGAGGTCCTATAGGCTGCCATATTGTTTAAAACATCTATTTTCACATTCTGGTCTACTGTACCTGAACAGGTCTGACTTTCCCTTGTATTCGTCATTCATTCTGCTCATTCATGGTCTACAGTTGTTTTAGCATTTTAGTTACATTGAGGATGACAAATGTTGAAGCTGACAGTAACATTTTTAATGAAGAAACAAGAAGTATTGGAGAAAGGTTTCCCAGTGAGAACTCCTCATCCTGTCCCGGGCTGCTTCCTATGTTCTCTGTGTGTTTTGAATGGCAGTGTTCGGGACAGTTACATATGAAACTGGGTCACAGGTGGGGGCGTTGCCACTTAAATTATTAAAATGAGGTCTCTCTCTCTGCCAATGGCATAATTTCTGCAGTTGGGACAGGAGCTGCAGATTCCCAGCTTAGCAGAGCTAGTCAGTCTCACTGTGCTTATTCTTTGTTCCGCGTCGGTACATGAGCAGGCTGCCCGGTTGCCACCTTGTAGTGACCAGAGAACAGAATTCCTGCCAATTCTGTTTGTATATTTTTTACTTTTATTAATTATACTGGACATTTTCTACATTTGAAGTATTGCCTTTTGGTGTTAATGGACAAAAAATAATGAATTCCCAATTTTATACAGTGGAGATGGACGTTGGTGTTTGTCAACTGAGGAATTTATCTATCTCTTTTCTGTCATCTGTGCTTGCAAAAGAGACAACTCCAGTCAGGCTTGACAATAGGTAAAATGTTTTCCTAGCTTATTTATCAAACTTTTCATTCCTTTTCAAAGACAATAGAATATGGCTATGCATTGAATGAATGGGACCGTGGCGGTTTGAATTGGATTTCAATGTATGGGGATGATGATGTTTCTATGCTTTTATGTGGTGTGGTCTTGAGGCTGACCTGCAGTATTGAGGGTTCATAACGTGATGAGCCTGCAGTATTGAGGGGTTCATAACGTGATGAGCTCTGCAGTATTGAGGGGTTCATAACGTGATGAGCTCTGCAGTATTGAGGGGTTCATAACGTGATGAGCTCTGCAGTATTGAGGGGTTCATAACGTGATGAGCTCTGCAGTATTGAGGGGTTCATAACGTGATGAGCTCTGCAGTATTGAGGGTTCATAACGTGATGAGCTCTGCAGTATTGAGGGGTTCATAACGTCTCTGCAGTAATAACGTGATGAGCTCTGCAGTATTGAGGGGTTCATAACGTGATGAGCTCTGCAGTATTGAGGGGTTCATAACGTGATGAGCTCTGCAGTATTGAGGGGTTCATAACGTGATGAGCTCTGCAGTATTGAGGGGTTCATAACGTGATGAGCTCTGCAGTATTGAGGGGTTCATAACGTGATGAGCTCTGCAGTATTGAGGGGTTCATAACGTGATGAGCTCTGCAGTATTGAGGGGTTCATAACGTGATGAGCTCTGCAGTATTGAGGGGTTCATAACGTGATGAGCTCTGCAGTATTGAGGGTTCATAACGTGATGAGCTCTGCAGTATTGAGGGGTTCATAACGTGATGAGCTCTGCAGTATTGAGGGGTTCATAACGTGATGAGCTCTGCAGTATTGAGGGGTTCATAACGTGATGAGCTCTGCAGTATTGAGGGGTTCATAACGTGATGAGCTCTGCAGTATTGAGGGGTTCATAACGTGATGAGCTCTGCAGTATTGAGGGGTTCATAACGTGATGAGCTCTGCAGTATTGAGGGGTTCATAACGTGATGAGCTCTGCAGTATTGAGGGGTTCATAACGTGATGAGCTCTGCAGTATTGAGGGGTTCATAACGTGATGAGCCCTGCAGTATTGAACGTTTCCGCACTACAAATCATTTAGAACCATAACATTATATAAACCTTAACCTTGTAGCTAAAGCCCCACAACAATAACCTGATAGTTAAACCCCAACCTTGTAGCTAAAGCCCCACAACAATAACCTGATAGTTAAACCCCAACACTAATAATCTTCTAGCTATATATTAAAGTGTAATAGTGGTACATTCCTTCATTCAGTCCGTTTTAATGTGATGGAAAAGCAGAAATCAGTTTATTAAGAGTTCAGAATGCACCTTCATTAATATCCACCGGGTCAACATCTGTCAGAACCCCAGTGATATCTAATACCTACCGGGTCAACATCTGTCAGAACCCCAGTGATATCTAATACCTACCGGGTCAACATCTGAACCCCAGTGATATCTAATATCCACCGGGTCAACATCAGAACCCCAGTGATATCTAATACCTACCGGGTCAACATCTGAACCCCAGTGATATCTAATACCTACCGGGTCAACATCTGTCAGAACCCCAGTGATATCTAATACCTACCGGGTCAACATCTGAACCCCAGTGATATCTAATACCTACCGGGTCAACATCTGAACCCCAGTGATATCTACTACCTACCGGGTCAACATCTGTCAGGACCCCAGTGATATCTAATACCTACCGGGTCAACATCTGTCAGAACCCCAGTGATATCTACTACCTACCGGGTCAACATCTGAACCCCAGTGATATCTAATACCTACCGGGTCAACATCTGTCAGAACCCCAGTGATATCTAATACCCCCCGGGTCAACATCTGAACCCCAGTGATATCTACTACCTACCGGGTCAACATCTGTCAGAACCCCAGTGATATCTACTACCCACCGGGTCAACATCTGAACCCCAGTGATATCTAATACCTACCGGGTCAACATCTGTCAGAACCCCAGTGATATCTAATACCTACCGGGTCAACATCTGTCAGAACCCCAGTGATATCTACTACCTACCGGGTCAACATCTGTCAGAACCCCAGTGATATCTAATACCTACCGGGTCAACATCTGTCAGAACCCCAGTGATATCTACTACCTACCGGGTCAACATCTGAACCCCAGTGATATCTAATACCTACCGGGTCAACATCTGTCAGAACCCCAGTGATATCTAATACCTACCGGGTCAACATCTGAACCCCAGTGATATCTAATACCTACCGGGTCAACATCTGTCAGAACCCCAGTGATATCTAATACCTACCGGGTGAACATCTATCAGAACCCCAGTGATATCTAATACCTACCGGGTCAACATCTGTCAGAACCCCAGTGATATCTAATACCTACCGGGTGAACATCTATCAGAACCCCAGTGATATCTAATATCCACTGGGTCAACATCTGAACCCCAGTGATATCTACTACCTACCGGGTCAACATCTGAACCCCAGTGATATCTACTACCTACCGGGTCAACATCTGAACCCCAGTGATATCTAATACCTACCGGGTCAACATCTGTCAGAACCCCAGTGATATCTAATACCTACCGGGTGAACATCTATCAGAACCCCAGTGATATCTAATACCTACCGGGTCAACATCTGTCAGAACCCCAGTGATATCTAATACCTACCGGGTGAACATCTATCAGAACCCCAGTGATATCTAATATCCACTGGGTCAACATCTGAACCCCAGTGATATCTACTACCTACCGGGTCAACATCTGAACCCCAGTGATATCTAATACCTACCGGGTCAACATCAGAACCCCAGTGATATCTAATACCTACCGGGTCAACATCTGAACCCCAGTGATATCTAATACCTACCGGGTCAACATCTGAACCCCAGTGATATCTACTACCTACCGGGTCAACATCTGAACCCCAGTGATATCTAATACCTACCGGGTCAACATCTGTCAGGACCCCAGTGATATCTAATATCCACCGGGTCAACATCTGTCAGAACCCCAGTGATATCTAATACCTACCGGGTCAACATCAGAACCCCAGTGATATCTACTACCTACCGGGTCAACATCAGAACCCCAGTGATATCTAATACCTACCGGGTCAACATCTGAACCCCAGTGATATCTAATACCTACCGGGTCAACATCTGTCAGAACCCCAGTGATATCTAATACCTACCGGGTCAACATCTGTCAGAACCCCAGTGATATCTACTACCTACCGGGTCAACATCTGAACCCCAGTGATATCTAATACCTACCGGGTCAACATCTGTCAGAACCCCAGTGATATCTACTACCTACCGGGTCAACATCAGAACCCCAGTGATATCTAATACCTACCGGGTCAACATCTGTCAGAACCCCAGTGATATCTACTACCTACTGGGTCAACATCTGTCAGAACCCCAGTGATATCTAATACCTACCGGGTCAACATCTGTCAGAACCCCAGTGATATCTAATACCCACCGGGTCAACATCTGAACCCCAGTGATATCTAATACCCACCGGGTCAACATCTGTCAGAACCCCAGTGATATCTAATACCTACCGGGTCAACATCAGAACCCCAGTGATATCTAATACGTACCGGGTCAACATCTGTCAGAACCCCAGTGATATCTAATACCTACCGGGTCAACATCAGAACCCCAGTGATATCTAATACGTACCGGGTCAACATCTGTCAGAACCCCAGTGATATCTAATACCCACCGGGTCAACATCTGTCAGAACCCCAGTGATATCTAATACCTACCGGGTCAACATCAGAACCCCAGTGATATCTAATACCTACCGGGTCAACATCAGAACCCCAGTGATATCTACTACCTACCGGGTCAACATCAGAACCCCAGTGATATCTACTACCTACTGGGTCAACATCTGTCAGAACCCCAGTGATATCTAATACCTACCGGGTCAACATCTGTCAGAACCCCAGTGATATCTAATACCTACCGGGTCAACATCAGAACCCCAGTGATATCTACTACCCACCGGGTCAACATCAGAACCCCAGTGATATCTAATACCTACCGGGTCAACATCTGTCAGGACCCCAGTGATATCTAATACCTACCGGGTCAACATCTGTCAGAACCCCAGTGATATCTAATACCTACCGGGTCAACATCTGTCAGAACCCCAGTGATATCTAATACCTACCGGGTCAACATCTGAACCCCAGTGATATCTAATACCTACCGGGTCAACATCTGTCAGAACCCCAGTGATATCTAATACCTACCGGGTCAACATCTGAACCCCAGTGATATCTAATACCTACCGGGTCAACATCTGTCAGGACCCCAGTGATATCTAATACCTACCGGTCAACATCTGAACCCCAGTGATATCTAATACCTACCGGTCAACATCTGTCAGGACATCCCAGTGATATCTAATACCTACCGGGTCAACATCTGAAACCCCAGTGATATCTAATACCTACCCGGTCAACATCTGAACCCCAGTGATATCTACTACCTACGGGTCAACATCTGTCAGAACCCCAGTGATATCTACTACCTACCGGGTCAGCATCTGTCAGAACCCCAGTGATATCTAATACCTACCTCACCTGACTGTGATATCTAATACCTACCGGGTCAACATCTGTCAGAACCCCAGTGATATCTAATACCCACCCCGTCTACTGACACCTACCGGGTCAACATCTGTCAGAACCCCAGTGATATCTAATACCTACCGGGTCAGCATCTGTCAGAACCCCAGTGATATCTAATACCTACCGGGTCAACATCTGAACCCCAGTGATATCTAATACCCCGGGTCAACATCTGTCAGAACCCCAGTGATATCTAATACCTACCGGGTCAACATCTGAACCCCAGTGATATCTAATCCAGAACATCTGTCAGAACCCAGTGATATCTAATACCCATCGAACCCTCAGGTATCTAACATACCCCTCAACATCTGTCAGAACCCCAGTGATATCTAATACCTACTGCATCTGTCAGAACCCCAGTGATATCTAATACCTACCGGGTCAACATCTGTCAGAACCCCAGTGATATCTATACTGGGTCAACATCTGTCAGAACCCCAGTGATATCTAATACCTACCGGGTCAACATCTGTCAGAACCCCAGTGATATCTAATACCTACCGGGTCAACATCTGTCAGAACCCCAGTGATATCTAATACCTACCGGGTGAACATCTATCAGAACCCCAGTGATATCTAATACCTACCGGGTCAACATCTGTCAGAACCCCAGTGATATCTACTACCTACCGGGTCAACATCTGTCAGGACCCCAGTGATCAATACCTGCCGGGTCAACATCTGTCAGAACCCCAGTGATATCTAATACCTACCGGGTCAACATCTGTCAGGACCCCAGTGATATCTAATACCTACCGGGTGAACATCTATCAGAACCCCAGTGATATCTAATACCTACCGGGTCAACATCTGTCAGAACCCCAGTGATATCTAATACCTACCGGGTCAACATCTGAACCCCAGTGATATCTAATACCTACCGGGTCAACATCTGAACCCCAGTGATATCTAATACCTACCGGGTCAACATCTGAACCCCAGTGATATCTAATACCTACCGGGTCAACATCTGAACCCCAGTGATATCCTTACAGGCGATGCATCATAATGTTTGAATTAATCTGTTTGTGTTTCAGCTCTTCTGGTGCCAGTCTGGTGGCCATCGACAATAAAATCGAACAAGCAATGGTAAGTTAATATCCTCATTGTTAATGTGGGTTAACCCTAACACTAACGCATTGTTAATATGGGTTAACCCTAACCCATTGTTAATATGGGTTAACCCTAACCCATTGTTAACATGTATATAATCAAATCTACATGACTCAAAGGTGAAATGTAAAAGTCAACTTCATTTAAACGTG
>NW_025753734.1:0-10197 GCF_021184085.1 Oncorhynchus gorbuscha | reverse complement strand
GGTGTACAGAGCCAGGCATGTCACTGGGATCCCTCCTGTGTGTTGGTGTTGGGGGAGGGGGTGTACAGAGCCAGGCATGTCACTGGGATCCCTCCTGGGTGTTGGTGTTGGGGGAGGGGGTGTACAGAGCCAGGCATGTCACTGGGATCCCTCCTGGGTGTTGGTGTTGGGGGAGGGGGTGTACAGAGCCAGGCATGTCACTGGGATCCCTCCTGGGTGTTGGTGTTGGGGGAGGGGGTGTACAGAGCCAGGCATGTCACTGGGATCCCTCCTGGGTGTTGGTGTTGGGGGAGGGGGGTGTACAGAGCCAGGCATGTCACTGGGATCCCTCCTGTGTGTTCTGGCCTTGTAGGCAGCTAGGGGCAATTTCCTGATTTCTCAACTTTCAGTGTCTTTTTATAGGAAACAATCCTCCCTCTCCTTTCTCACTACTCCTCCTCTCCTCCCTATGTTGACTCACTCGCAGTTGATTCCGTCCATCAGTGATTTCATGACTTCAGCTCTGTCGTGCAACAGCCCCTCTAGGGAGGTGTGTGTGTGTGTGTGTGTGTTCCATGTTTGTGACGGGTGAGGGCTTTGGGCTTGGGAGAACGGTAGAGCGAGAGATGGAGAAAGAGAGAGGGTTGTGACGCCAGCCGTGATTAGAGCTGTAAATACTGATTTTTAAACCACATTTAAAAGACATTTCCAAGGGAGTGTTGGGTGGGGGGCTGCCCTGCTCTCTAAATGAACACAAGGGAGTGTTGGGTGGGGGCTGCCCTGCTCTCTAAATGAACACAAGGGAGTGTTGGGTGGGGAGCTGCCCTGCTCTCTAAACGAACACAAGGGAGTGTTGGGTGGGGGGCTGCCCTGCTCTCTAAATGAACACAAGGGAGTGTTGGGTGGGGGGCTGCCCTGCTCTCTAAACGAACACAAGAGAGTGTTGGGTGGGGGGCTGCCCTGCTCTCTAAACGAACACAAGGGAGTGTTGGGTGGGGGGCTGCCCTGCTCTCTAAATGAACACAAGGGAGTGTTGGGTGGGGGGCTGCCCTGCTCTCTAAACGAACACAAGGGAGTGTTGGGTGGGGGGCTGCTCTGCTCTCTAAATGAACACAAGGGAGTGTTGGGTGGGGGGCTGCCCTGCTCTCTAAACGAACACAAGGGAGTGTTGGGTGGGAGGCTGCCCTGCTCTCTAAACGAACACAAGGGAGTGTTGGGTGGGGGGCTGCCCTGCTCTCTAAACGAACACAAGGGAGTGTTGGGTGGGGGGCTGCCCTGCTCTCTAAACGAACACAAGCGTCTTTTCATTTCTCTTCTTTTAAATAGATGTCCCCAAGGCCCCACCTACCAACCTTTGCATCGCTCCTGTTTTCTCGTTCTTTCTCTCCTCCCAACACGGAATAGCTTTATCCGCCATAGATTATTGATGTCCTCCCTAGCTATAACCCTCCTCTCTGCAATTCCACCCTTTTCCTCAATCGCTTGGCTTTTTTCCCTACATCAGTCAGGTCCCTCCCTCGCTCCCTCTCTTCCTCTATATCGCTCCCTCTCTTCCTCTCTATCGCTCCCTCTCTTCCTCTCTATCGCTCCCTCTCTTCCTCTCTATCTCTCCTCCCTCATTCCTTCTAGCTGACTCCATCTCTCCCCTCAACCACAGTCATCTTCCTTCCTGTTCCCAGCCCAACTCTTCTTTCCTCTCGCTATCTGTCTTCCTCTCTCTTGTTCTCTTATTTCTCTCAATTTCTGGCCTATTTTCTAGCTGTGTGTGTGTGTGTGTGTGTGCCTATATTTATTTGCATGCACAGGGGGTGATAGATGAATGAAGGTTTATATAGTGGAATGCATGGATTGAGTGGGTTTGGTGGCTGGCAGGATGTGAACAGACGCCGAACAGTTCTGTCAAGCTAAACATGGCTAATGACTTGGCTAATGGCTTCCTGCATTCGTTGAGTCATTTCAGTGTTCTGTCAATGTCATCAGTTAGTTAGTTCAGTTCCATTTCAGTATTTTAAGATTGACACTTTCCCAAGTCCTCTCTTAGGACTAAAGCAGATTTCATAGTACTGCCAAATGTAACTAGAGTATGAACTGGCCTTTATAAGGCAGAGCTCGAGAGTTGGAGCTCATTCTAGAGACTGAAGCATAATAATGAGACTTCGATTCACACTTCTATTGTAGAGCGTGCATTCCCATCCACAGCTCCTCTCCCCTCTTTCTGTACATGTCTCGTCCCCTTGTTGATGACATAATTATGCGGTGTCCAATGTGACAACCGCAGCTTAGTGACATAATGAGAACAAATTAATATTCACAGCGTGGGAAGGTGAACTAACACTACTCAGCTTGTTTGTATGTCCCAGTGTTGTAATAATCAGTTGTTCATAAGGACTATCTTTGGTGTAATCAGAATTTGTGGTGTTAGTGAATGTGAGACGACCATTCTCTGCTAGCGGCTGTACACTGAGGGTACAAAACATTCATATTGAGTTGCACCCCCTTTGCTCTAAGAACAGCCACAATTCGTCGAGGCATGGACTCTACATGGTGTCGAAAGAGTTCCACAGGGATGCTGGCCCATGTTGACTCCAATGCTTCCCACAGTTGTGCTACGTTGGCTAGATGTCATTTGGGTGGTGGGCCATTCTTGATGCACACTGTTGAGAGTGAAAAATTCAGCAACGTTGCAGTTCTTTACACTCAAACTGGTGCGCCTGCAACCTACTACCATACTCCGTTCAAAGGCACTTATATTTTGTCCTCATCACACAATCCATGTCTCAGTTGTCTCCCCTTCATCTACACTGATTTGAAGTGGATTTAACAAGTGACATCATAGCTTTCACCTGGTCAGTCTGTCATGGAGAAAGTAGGTGTTCTTAATAGAGGTCGGCCGATTTCAAGTTTTCATAACAATCGGAAATCTTTATTCCCCCCTTTATTTAATCTTTATTTTTAACGAAGCAAGTCAGTTAAGAACACATTCTTATTTTCAATGAAGGCCTCAGAACGGTGGATTAACTGCCTTATTCAGGGGCAGAATGACAGATTTTCATCTTGTCAGCTCGGGGGATCCAATCTTGCAACCTTAGTTAACTAATCCAAGGCAATAACAACCTGCCACTCTCGTTGCACTCCACAAGGAGACTGCCTGTTACGCGAATGCAGTCAGCCAAGTTAAGTTGCAAGCTAGCATTAAACTTATCTTATAAAAATCAATCATAATCAGTAGTTAACTACACATGGTTGATGATATTACTAGATATTATCTAGCGTGTCCTGCATTGCGTATAATCTGATGGAGCATACAAGTATCTGACTGAGCGGTGGTAGGCAGAAGCAGGCGTGTAAACATGAATTCAAACAGCACTTTCGTGCGTTTTGCCAGCAGCTCTTCGTTGTGCGTCAAGCATTGCGCTGTTTATGACTTCAAGCCTATCAACTCCCGAGATGAGGCTGGTGTAACCGAAGTGAAATGGCTAGCTAGTTAGCACGTGCTAACTAGCGGGACGGAAGCTATACTGTTACACTGGCAATACTAAAGTGCCTATAAGAACATCCAATAGACAAAGGTATATGAAATACAAATGGTATAGAGCGAAATAGTCCTATAAATACAATTTGTAAGTCGCTCTGGATAAGAGCGTCTGCTAAATGACTTAAATGTAAATGTAAATACTATATTAACTACAACCTAAAACTTCTTAACTGGGAATATTGAAGTCTCATGTTTAAAGGAACCACCAGCTTTCATATGTTCTCATGTTCTGAACAAGGGACTTAAACGTTAGCTTTCTTACATAGCACATATTGCACTTTTACTTTCTTCTCCAACACTTTGGTTTTGCATTATTTAAACCAAATTGAACACGTTTCATTATTTATTTGAGGGTAAATTGATTTTATTGATGTATTCTATTAAGTTAAAATAAGTGTTCATTCAGTATGGTTGTAGTTGTCATTATTACATAAAAAAATAATAATAATCGGCCCGATTAATCGGCATCTTTTTTGGTCCTCCAATAATCTGTATCGGCGTTGAAAAATCATAATCGGTCGACCTCTAGTTCTTAATGTTATGTATATATGATGCGAGTTGTGGTTTAGATGAAGGGGTGGCATTGTCATACCATGCAGTTAACAAAAAACCCATACAATGATACACCGAGCTAACCCAACTACCGAGTTAACCCAACCACCCAGCTAATCCAACCATCAGACCACCTAGCTAATCCAACCATCAGACCACCTAGTTAACCCAACCACCCAGCTAATCCAACCATCAGACCACCTAGCTAATCCAACCATCAGACCACCTAGCTAACCCAACCAGCTAACCCAACCATCAGACCACCTAGCTAACCCAACCATCAGACCACCTAGCTAACCCAACCATCAGACCACCTAGCTAACCCAACCATCAGACCACCTAGCTAACCCAACCATCAGACCACCTAGCTAACCCAACCATCAGACCACCTAGCTAACCCAACCATCAGACCACCTAGCTAACCCAACCATCAGACCACCTAGCTAACCCAACCATCAGACCACCTAGCTAACCCAACCATCAGACCACCTAGCTAACCCAACCACCTAGCTGACCCAACCACCTAGCTAACCCAACCATCAGAGCACCTAGCTAACCCAACCACCTAGCTAACCCAACCATCATACCACCTAGCTGACCCAACCACCTAGCTGACCCAACCATCAGAGCACCTAGCTAACCCAACCACCTAGCTGACCCAACCATCAGAGCACTTGCTAACCCAACCACCTAGCTGACCCAACCATCAGAGCACCTAGCTAACCCAACCATCAGAGCACCTAGCTAACCCAACCACCTAGCTAACCCAACCATCAGAGCACCTAGCTAACCCAACCACCTTGCTAACCCAACCATCAGAGCACCTAGCTAACCCAACCACCTAGCTAACCCAACCATCATACCACTTAGCTAACCCAACCATCATACCACCTAGCTAACCCGACCACCTAGCTAACCCAACCATCATACCACCTAGCTAACCCGACCACCTAGCTAACCCGACCACCTAGCTAACCCGACCACCTAGCTAACCCAACCATCATACCACCTAGCTAACCCGACCACCTAGCTAACCCGACCACCTAGCTAACCCAACCATCATTCCACCTAGCTAACCCGACCACCTAGCTAACCTGACCACCTAGCTAACCCGACCACCTAGCTAACCCAACCATCATTCCACCTAGCTAACCCGACCACCTAGCTAACCCGACCACCTAGCTAACCCAACCATCTGAAGTCAGTCGACCATGGCTGAATGGACAGGAGATGGAGAGAGAGAGAGAGAGAGGGAGAGGGGGAGAGAGAGGGAGAGAATTGTTCAGCACGCAGAGATAAATGTGCCTTGGCAGTAGCTAAAGGGGGAGACGAGAGGAGAGAGGGATAGAGAGGAGAAAGGGAAGCTCATTTCAACACCATCAGCGGTGGTAATGAGACACAGGTGCTGCCTGTGGAACCACCGAGACTGTCAGAGGGGGAGGAAGAGGAGCGGCGGAGGAAGGGAGGAGAGGGAGTGTGAGAGAGGAAGGGAAAAGAGATGGGAGGTGAGTGAAGAGGGGCAAAGAGAGGTGAAGATGGATGAGGAGAGAGGTGAAGATGGATGATGAGAGACAAAGGGAGGGCACAAGCTGCACAGGAAGAGATGGAGGACAAAGGAGGTGTGAACACTGATAAATTAGAAGTGTCTGTGCGATAGCGAGTGTGAGCAACACACATGACGAGCCAAGGGGGCCTACTGTACTGTACCTGCAGTCCTCGTTAGAGAGCAGTAACAGAGTGGTAGAACAGTCGGCGGTGATCAGAAGGAGAGAGCCTAGAGACGCAGGAATTCTAACGTGTGTGTGTGTGTGTGTGTGTGTGTGTGTGTGTGTGTGTGTGTGTGTGTGTGTGTGTGTGTGTGTGTGTGTGTGTGTGTGTGTGTGTGTGTGTGTGTGTGTGTGTGTGTGTGTGGAGCTTAGGGCTGGGAATTGCCAGAGACCTCAAGATACAATATTATCACGATGCTTCGGTGCCGATACAATGTGTATTGCGATTTGATGTTGCAAACATATTGCTCACCATACTGTATGTCTGCTGCAGAGGGACAAGTAGAGAGACATGAGAAAACAAGTGTTGATCAGTCATGGAAATAAAGGTGCTGAAAACAAATTGGCTCCCAATTTAAAAGAAGATGGAGAACAAGGTATGAAGGAAAAATACTGGAGTTTTGGTGCAGGTACAGCCAACTAGTGCACAAATAATATTGGCATATTGTCAAAACGATATCATAAAATTATATCTCGACAGGTAACCGCATAGATTCTCCCCTCATCACTAGTGGAGAGCAAATGCAAGAGTGTGTGTGTGAGGGACATCGGAGGCAGTGGGAGAATGGCCTTTGTATTCAAAACAGAACTGAGTAAATATTTTGGAAGGGCCTGCTGTGTGGGGTAGATTGTTATTTGTGGTTGCGGATGAGAAAGGAGGAGGAGACGAGAGAGAGAGATAAGAGGGGAGGAGGAGAGCTGAAGAGCTCAAAGGAGTACAATTGTTTACCCCACTATAGAACATAAAGTCTGCTCTGCTCAGGGACCATGGAGAGATATCAACATAAACTACTCTGCTCTCTCCCTTCATTTACTGCCAAATGATGTGATGTAGAGCACCCTGCTTCAGAGCTGCCCTCTGTCAGTCTGTGGCCATAGACACGGGGGGCCCTGCTCAAAAGTAGTGCACTATAAAAGGAATAGGGTGCCATTTGGCATGCGGACATGACTGGACAATGAGTTCCTCTCCTAGTACTGTGTTCTGTTCCTCACAGTGTAATGGCCACTATAGCTCAGTACACCCATTATTGTTGCTGGAGCTGGGATGAGGCCATGAGTTTCACCTGCACTAAGATGAGATTAGACATGTGAGGTGAAGTGGGGTTCACTTGATAATACCACCCATGAGATGGAGGACAGTAAGGACATACACAGTAGGGCTGGGAATTAGCAGGGACCTCACGATAAAATATGATCACGATACTTTGGTGCCGATTTCAATGGTCTAAACATATTTCTCACCATATGTCTGCTGCAGAGAGACGAGAGAGCCGCCATGAGAAAATTAGTTTGGATCAGTCATGGAAATGAAAAGTGCTGAAAACAATTTGGCGCCCTATTTAACAAGATGGCGAACAAGCTATACAAATGCTGGAGTCTTGGTGCAGCCAACTGCCGTCAATACGATATAACGTCAAAAAGAATATCCTGATATGTAAATCCTATAGATTTTCCCCCTTGTCTAACAGTGTGACCTCCTGCCCCATGGTGTATATGTTTTTAGCCATTGTGTCGAGGATAGGGCAGTGTGTGAGGGGGGGGGGCGACGAGGGGTCATTCATTCATGAGAACACACATACACCCCACCCCCAGCCTTTCATCTCCACACTCCTCTGTTGTTCTGTCAGTCTCACATGACGAAGCGAGCGATGGAGGAAGGAAGGGAGAGGGGGATGTGAAGGGCTGAGGAAGGCAGAGGCAGGAAGAGATGTTCTTCTAGATTCCTGTTCTATTTCAGAGTAGCTGGTTGTTGCTGTGGCTTTATCTCCATCTATGCTATTTCCCTCCTCTCCATCACTCTCTCTCTCTCTCTCATCCCTCTCTCCCTCTGGCATTGCTCTGTGGGGTCTGTTTCAGTCTGTTTGCTGATGACTCTGCTCTGAACAGATGTGATGCTCAGCAGCTGTTGCTCAACTCTGGAGCATCTCTCTCTGTCTCCATCTATTTCTCTCACTGTCTCTCATTCCCCTCTAATTCCGTTGGCTAGGTTGAAAGCACAACTGGGTTGTGATCTGAACAAGGGGCCAGTCTATGTCCAGTCTGACTGAATGGAGCAGGGTGTTGGAGGATTGATTGCCGGTCACATAAAGCCAATGACTGCCGTTGACTATACTGTAGTATTGACTGCCGTTGACTATACTGTAGTATTGACTGCCGTTGACTATACTGTAGTATTGACTGCGATTGACTATACTGTAGTATTGAGGGGCTTGTTGTGGCCTGAACTAGACATTGATAGACATGTCATCACGTCAAGTGTAGTCATCTGTCAGTGTGTATTGCGTTCCTTACAGTACCTGAGAAACTCATTGAAGGTTGTGTCTTGCTCCCTGAAAAGGAGGAGGGGGGTCTCGTCATTCTGATGTCTGGAGCATTGGTGGCATTGCCCGGGCCTAGGTGTGTGAGACTAGCTGCCACGTGTGTAATTAGTTCCTATGACCTTCTCCCTCTATACTGATGGATGGGGATCTGATCTGGGGTGGAAATCTGGGATCAGCGTGGCAGATCCGCTCCTAATCAACGCTGCTCCCTGGAACGCCAGGAGGGAATGACTGCTCCCTGGAACGCCAGGAGGGAATGACTGCTCCCTGGAACGCCAGGAGGGAATGACTGCTCCCTGGAACGCCAGGAGGGAATGACTGCTCCCTGGAACGCCAGGAGGGAATGACTGCTCCCTGGAACGCCAGGAGGGAATGACTGCTCCCTGGAACGCCAGGAGGGAATGACTGCTCCCTGGAACGCCAGGAGGGAATGACTGCTCCCTGGAACGCCAGGAGGGAATGACTGCTCCTGGAACGCCAGGAGGGAATGACTGCTCCCTGGAACGCCAGGAGGGAATGACTGCTCCCTGGAACGCCAGGAGGGAATGACTGCTCCCTGGAACGCCAGGAGGGTCTGACTGCTCCTGAATATCACAGGAGCTGGAATTTAACAGTCGCTCAAATCCCTTAATGGGAAACGCAACAAGCAGTCTAATTTAAAGGATGCAGAGATGAAGCTTATACCCTTCCTGTGTGTGTGTGTGCCTGCATGTGTGCGGGTCTGTGTGTGTGTGTGTGTGTGTGTGTGTGTGTGTGTGTGTGTGTGTGTGTGTGCCTGCATGTGTGCGGGTCTGCGTGTGTGTGTGTGTGTGCCTGCATGTGTGCGGGTCTGCGTGTGTGTGTGTGTGTGTGTATGCTACTTTGCTCATGTGGAGCACAGAGAGCATGATAACAGAGATATGGAATGCCACTTTGTCCTTGTACTTTTAGATACAATTTCACCAGACAAGTTGGTTCCAGGTTTCCTATGACCTTCAGCCTCTCCCTCTCTCTGTAGAGCTGCTGTTCATCTGAATATTCCTGCCTGTGCTGATGGAGATTCAAGGAAGGATCAGTCATTCCCTGGCTCTCCTTTGAGGATCTGACTCATTAGCTAGTGTGTGTGATTAGCTAGCTAGCGTTTGATGTGGCACTTGGTGTGATTTTATAACACGAGAAGACATCTGTAATTTCTGTGTTGAGTCGGTAGAAAATAGCCTGTTACTGTGGTTCATTTTTCCCACACAAATACGGAGTATAATGTTTACTGAGTAAGACCAACTTTCAAGACCGACAATTTTGGTTTGATGGTGACGGTTTGTGCAGGGTTCAGTTTCTGCAGTTGCACTTTCTGTTGAAATCTGACCTTCACACTGAAACAGGACTTTCCCATAAAAGACCAGTGGTTCATTTTTACCCACACAAATACGGAGAACGTTGTTGACTGAGTAAGACAAACTTTCACTTTCACGACCGACAGTTTTGGTTTGATGGTGACGGTTTGGACAGGGTTCAGTTTCTGCAGTTGCACTTTCTGTTGAAATTTGATCTTCACACTAAAACAGGAAATTGTCCTAAAAGACCAGTGTGTTGCTTAGTAAGGAATGTAGTCCCCTGGATGCGAACTAACCCACCCATTCTACTGGACTATGGATGGGAACTAACCCACCCATTCTACTGGACTCTGGATGGGAACTAACCCACCCATTCTACTGGACTCTGGATGGGAACTAACCCACCCATTCTACTGGACTCTGGATGGGAACTAACCCACCCATTCTACTGGACTCTGGATGGGAACTAACCCACCCATTCTACAGGACTCTGGATGGGAACTAACCCACCCATTCTACAGGACTCTGGATGGGAACTAACCCACCCATTCTACAGGACTCTGGATGGGAACTAAACCACCCATTCTACAGGACTCTGGATGGGAACTAACCCACCCATTCTACTGGACTCTGGATGGGAACTAACCCACCCATTCTACTGGACTCTGGATGGGAACTAACCCACCCATTCTACAGGACTCTGGATGGGAACTAAACCACCCATTCTACAG